>NW_016163409.1:0-36697 GCF_001687245.7 Rhagoletis zephyria | reverse complement strand
GGGGGGGGATGGGGGTAATGCCTGTGGCTTGTGTTTTTCAAAGCCCTTTTTTCGGATGCTCCACTCCTCCCCTTTACTCAACCGTTCCCTCTTGCTTGCTTCCTTCCTTTCGTTCCTGCTTTACAATTTTCCCCCCATTTTCCCCTACTTCGGCTGCTTGCTCCACTTCCACTTATGCAAATTATGTTATTCAGCGTTATGTATGTAGGTACTCTTAAAGGAGAGAAAAAAAAGAATTAATGAAAATTTTACAAACTCAACAGAAATTTACGATGCCGCACAAGATGTTGCGCCGCCAAGAAGCTGTTGTCGGTTCAAGTATTACTCCATTGTTAGCGTTGTTGCTGTGCGTGGATGCATGACCCACAAATTCATGCTAAGACTCTCAGGCCGCCGCCGACACGTCCAACATTTGTTGCGCGCGTAAGCTTCTTATTTAGCCAGCAGATGGTCGATCTTTGAATTTTATCTTCCAATTTTGTTGCGACCTGAATTTAGAACATTTTACTACTTCTCCAACTTGCCTATTCAGTGGAAGTGTTAAAGTTAAAAAATTTATGTATTTGCAAATAAAGTTTTTATTGGCTTTTCTACAACTACTCCTCGCGCTTTGGCTATGGACAGCCGCAAAAGGCTGTTGCTCATTTATGTAGAATCACTTTGGTTATAGATTTTATCGCCTTGTTTTTTTCTTCATTTTTGGCAGGTTGCTTATTTGGTAATTTCTTGTTTGACTTGGATTTGTCTTCGTTTTCATGCAGCAAGTATTTGAAATTCATTAAAATTGTTATGCAATTTCTCGCCTTTATGGTTTTATTATTTTTCGTGTTGCGTTTGAACTAACCAAATGAAAAAGTGTCTCTATTCTTCTAATCAAATAAGTGGTTATTCAGCTGGTGTCCATAAAAGTATAACGAGAATTTGGCAATTTCAGCTTAGACAATTCAATATTATCGTTAGAAATCGTGCATTCCTTCCCATGCATATCAACATATCAGACTGTAGTATTTATTCGAGATTACCTCTCTGCCTGTATGTAGCTCCATAATTTTAACTTGAAATGAAATAACAGCTCAGTTAAGTTCCTAAGCTGGGTTCAGTTAGGTTGGATGGTCATCCTTAGTTCAAGATTTTAATGGCGAATCCTTGTGGACCGCCTAATGTAATTTTCGTTAAGTTCCCCCAGAAGTTTGCGGAGCTTTCTTCAGATTGCAGCCTATAGTCGTCTTTAGCCTTATCTGTTGTAACCAATAGGTTCCAATTGTACTCTTGCAAGAGTAGAACGCCTTAAGTGCTTTCCTTCTCCGCTGTAGTGTATTTCTTTTTCAGGAGAGTTTAGAGTTGAAAATTATGAATGAAGAAGTGTTGGAAAGGCGTATCCAGGCCTCAGCTCAGCTCAGGATCAGCCAAGCTTCTCTTTAATTGCTTTGTAGGGATGTTCAAATAAGATCGGTGTTTCCAAAAACCGGTTTTTTAAATTTGGCTAATAATTTTTTCAGTATTTTTATTTTTTTAATTGAGGTGTTAATCGAAAAATGGAAATTTCGGTTTTTGCATAAGAATACAATTTTATGGCGCACCACAAACTTCAAATTGACTACTTAATTTTTATTTGTTGTTTATGTCCAACGCTTTATTATATTTCCTATATTTGGAAAAGAAGTTTTTATATGAAATTAAAAAAAAAAATATTGTTTTAATTAATTTGTGTTGCACAGCAGTAAGTTCACCTCATCTTCGCTAGCTTTATCGACACCTTCATCGGTACATTTATCCTTTTACGAGTATGTAGTTGTTAATTCATTTAGCTTAATATATTTATTGCAAACATCGGCATATTCAGCAATTTGATAAATTTGTCGAAATAATTATCAACAAAATTAATAGAAATTGTTATCGGTAAATTTATAGAAATCACTATGGTAAAATGATAGTAATCGTTATCGACAAATTTATCGAAATCATTGTCGATAACTTTATAGAAATCGTTATCAAACAAATTTTTATAAATCATTATCCGCGAAATTTAAAGAACTCGTTATCGAAAAATTTATAGAATTCGTTATCGACAAATTTATTGAACTCGTCATCCATAAATTTTTAGAAATCGTTATCGACAAATTTATTGAACTCGTCATCCATAAACTTTTAGAAACCGTTTTCGATAAATTTATAGAAATTGTTTTCGATAAATTTATAGAAATCGTTCTATACAAATTTATAAAAATAATTATCGAGAAATTTATAAACATTGTTTTCGTTGAATTTATAGAAATTTTCACCGATAAAACTATCGATACAGTAATCGATAAAAATTGAAATTTTTGATTGAAGTTTTATCGTAAATATATTTATTAGCATTAATACTTATTCAATTGTTTAAATTCCTGTATTAACTAATGGTTCTATCTCATTCGTTTCAGGTAAATATCAACACAAGATATTCATTCATTAAAGGAGCGAGCTCATGTGAATGGCCAATTGTACATATGTGCATAAATAACACTAGCTAAGATAAGTTTATTTGCTTTGTACTAAAAATGCTCGCTTTGTTTGTAAACATTAGGAAAATCGCCGAAATTTTAGTACCAACTACGTAAATGCACCCAGAAAAAAAAACTAAAAATCATGTGTTGAGAGAAATATTTTCAGCTGACTTTCTTCTGAGTGTGTTTTGTACATCTTTTTGAAAGTGGTTTTAAATTCCATTGGTATCGCTTTGACGCACATATCTACATACTACATATGTACGTACACTGGGGGCAGAAATAATAGACTCGCCTTACTTTGAAGAGTTTTGGCTATATTTCCATGGTTTATTTTATGTTTAATATTTTTTTCAAACTTTATACAAAAATTATAAAAACTCGACAAAAATTCAAAAAATTTTTAAACTTTTTATTCAGAATTTTTAGAAAAATGTTTGGTATGCAGTTTGTAGCCCATTCAATTTTAGTGCAAGTGTCAAGTTGCTAGAAAATACCATTGATTTTTGAAAATTTTTTTTGTTGACGATACTAGGCATTCTCTTCCATATAAAAAAATTGTCGAGCACATTTTGTATGGAAAAAAATGCGTGACACCGTCAGCAAAAAAAAACTCTTAAAAATCAACGGTATTTTGTAGCCACTTGAGATTTTTTTTTTGCACTTTATTATACTATTACTATTATTATTACAAAACTGCATATCAAAATTTTTTATAAAAATTCTGAATAAAAAGTTGAAAAATTTGGTGAAAATTTGTCAAATTTTCATAGTTTTTGTTCGAAGTTTGAAAAGCGGATTTATATAATGTTTGTTGAATTACTACCTAGGCTTTTATAAAAAAATATTTAACATAAAATAGACTAAAGAAAGATAGCCAAAATTCTTAAAAGTACGACGAGTGTACTATTTTTGCCGTCAGTGTACATACTTATGTAAATGTTATAAAATTTATGATAATACTACAACTCATAGTAACTAAAAGCTTATGAGTCCCCTGAAAAATTTTAAAATATAAATAATGTCATTCTTCTTCCGTTACATTAAAGATGTACTTGCCATTCTCGAGTGGAAGCTGGAAAACTGCAAAGATACAGCTGTTACTCACCGCTGCTGGCTGGAAAATTACTGATTGATACACTCAACACAATCTCGGCTACTTATCAAATTTAAGTTTCCGGTTGCTATTTTTAACAGCCGATAAACTGGTTAGCTGCGTTCACTTCAGCTGGAGCTACATATATATGTACAGCAACAACAGCAACCAGAAGCAAAATTAAAAGCTATGCGGAATGACAAACAGCAGATAGTTATAAAAAAAATAAAAATTCAAATCGCATTTTTTTAACTGTTGACGGCGCAACTTTTTTTTTTAAATCTTTATCTTAACTTGTTGAAGTGTTTCGTTTACGTGTTGTTGTTGCTGTTGTCTTGTGAACCAGTTAACGTTTCTTGCATTCCAAATGAACCACAATTGTAGTTTTAGCTACATAGATTTTTATTGGCTAAATATTTTTTGAGTGCAATTTTTGTACTTCTTCTTCTTCGTTTCCTACTCGCATTTTGTGTGCCAAGTTGTTATGCGATTTTTTATTTTTATTTTTGCTATTGCTACCCGTATTTTTGCTATTTTGGCATTTGTGCCAAACGTCTAAACTCGTTTTTTTGTTTTTTTTTTTTGTTTTATTAACTCTGTATAATTCCAGTTTAGCTTTTATGAAATGTTGACGCAACTACCGTTTGAGCTAGCTGTAATGCAAGCTAGTGGTTAGCGTTGTTTATGTCTATAGCCAATTGTGTGTTTTGAATTGTTAAAATGAAACCGCAAAGTGAATGCTTTCAAACATGTTTCCATACATTTTCTATGTGTGTTCATACATACTTACATACATACATATTTCATGTCTCCATGTCTTTTGGTTTCGTTAGCGCAAATTTGTATTTGTTTTTTTTTTTTTTGTTTAACTAATCAGTTATCTGCCATTACATATCAGTTTGTATTTGGAGCAATTTTTTTTGTGTTAAGTGTAGGTTGGAATTACGCGAATGCCAATTTTTTTTGCGGTAGAAAAGCTCCCAAATTGGGAGCAAACTTTTTGGTTTTGTAAGCGTATTGCTGAAAATTGGTCAAATAGGCGTCAATTCCGTCTGTGAAATGCATGGCACAAGAGTATTTAGTATGTATATAGAAATGGATTCAATGTACATATATCGATAACAAGTAACGACTAATCCCTACACTCAGAAAAAACATACCTTGATGCTAGCAAAGCTTTGGATAGCTAGTCGAGAGATGCAAGGTTCGAGTCCCAGAGCAGGATTTTTTTAAAAATATTTTTCTATTTTTTTAATTGTAATTTTTTAAATTGTATTTAAAAAAACAAAATTTATCTAATTTAGTTTTTATGTTATTTGAGTATTTTGGGGTTTTCCATATATGAAATTAATTTTACAATTTGTAATTTATATTTAAATTGAAATAATTGACTTACCTTACTCTAACCACCTCCAACCGGATGCGACCCTGCGATCTCAGAACCAGAAGCAGTAGTCTTCACGCGACGCCACAGCCGACATTTGCCAGGCATGCAATTAACTTTGTCTTAGAAGAACATTTACAAAATTCAAAATTATTTCAAGAAATTTTTACTTATATTGAGGAAATTATTACTTATTTTGAGTAAATTTTCATCTTCAAATTAATTACGCCCTATTTTTAAATTAAGGAAAAATTTCTGAAATTGAGTAAAATTTTCGTAATTATTAAGGAAAACAAACAGTAAGTATAAGGATACTGTTTTCTTGATTTAAGGGAATGCTTTTTTCTGAGTGTACAATTGGCGTAAACTTCAATGACTGCGAAAAACCTTCATTTTTATTTGTCTAAGAAATTGTTGATTTTATTTAAATCTCTGCATAATCATCGTTGAGCAGTAATAATTTCAATACATCCCAAACTTCGACCACACCTACGAAAAAAATGTTATATCCAGGAATTTTGTTGACCTAAATGCTGGCAGAAAATCAAAACATGCCTTTAGTCTACAGTGGTGGTCACCAAATTATTTAAAGTTTTAAAAGTTTTTTCTTTCCAAAAGATTTCATTACTAGTATGTAGTTTTCTGGAAGTGGGACTCACTAAGGAGATAAATTGTAGGAAAATCATCTTCTTAGAATACCTCATCTTTTACTAGATATATTTCCGGAAATGTGTCTCCAGTATATTTAATATCCTGAATTAGCTGTCGTCGCTCTTTTTTTGACATTCTTAATTTTTCATCGAAATTTTTTATTGTTATCGAATTTGTTTATCGAAAATTGTATCCTTGCCGAAAACATTTAATTTTTAAAGAAAACTATTTTTATCGAAATAATTTTTTTTTATCGAAAGCGATTTATTTTTATCGAAAGCAATTTATTTTTAACGAAAACATTTTTTTTATCGAACACATTTTTTATCGAAAACATTTTATTTTTATCAAAACCTTATTTTATATATCAACATGTTTTTATTGAGAACATTTTATTTCGATCGATAACACTTTATTTTGATCGATAACATTTTATTTTTTATCGAAAACACTATTTTTATCGATAAAGTTTTATATTCAACTATTGTGTTGAGCTCGTATCTAATGAAAAATGTTGCTGTAAACTACAATAGGTAATTCAAAGGCCAGTGAGCTCGATAAAGAAGTCCGATGAGGAGATGTGGTGATCTCCGCCATAGCAGCTATAACTTCTACCAAGTGTAAATTATTGTTGTTTCTCCACGAAATTTCCCCGTAGAAACGACCACAAGTCCAATAAAATTGTTGAATATAATTGTTATTAGGTAAAAAAAAAAACAAAAGCAGCAAAATTTTATCTGATCGTTTATTTTTTTTTTCATTGTATCGAAAAAAATTTTGTTTTCGAAAAATTTTTATTTTAATCGAAAACGTTTGGCTCTTTTCGAAAACTTTTATTGTGATCTATACAATTTAATTTTGAACGACACAATTTTATTTTGTTGTTGGGAAAAAATGTTTTGCCTTTGTCGCTAAAATTTTATTTTGATCGCTAAAATTTTATTCTGATCGCTAAAATTTTATTTTCGACGGCAAAACTTTATTTTGATGGGAAAAATTGTTTTTGTCGATAACATTTTAATTTATCGTAAATATTTTATTTTTACGGACATCACATTTTTTGTTTTTATCGATAACATATCCTTTTGTTTGTATCGATAACATATCCTATTGTTTTTTTCGATAAGATATCCTTTTGTTTCTATCGATAAAATAGCCTTTTGTTATTATCGATATCATTTATTTTTGTCAATAACTCTTTATCTTGATCGATGCATTTTTTTTCTATGTAAGTATGTATGATACTTAATTGTAATGAATAACATTTCATTTGTATTGAAAATATGTGTTTTTATCGATATTATAAATGTGAATCTATAGTTTTATATTTAAACCGATAACATTTTATTTCATCGATTACTTTTGTTTTTTAACGTTTTTTTTTTTTATTTTTGTCAATAACATTTATGTATTTTTATCCATAACATAAAATTTTTATAAAAACATTTTATTATTACCTAAATCGCTATAAAATACTGTACATTTATCGAAATATAGTGGTCCGCAAACGGTTTGCCTTAGAATCTTAAATTCAAATCTCATTTTAACCTTAATTTTTAATACCCGACCACACTTGTCCTCGAGGTATTGAAAACTTGCAAATTTGGAAAATAACGATACTCAATGCCCATTTAACGTTAGTGTTCGGAAATACAATAGTATGCTCCGATATTTCCGAGCGCTGAACGCGTGAAAAGCGCTAGACGATTGATGTGTAGTTCTCGTTTTAGATTTTTACCTTAGAGTTGCAATGCTTTAACCACAAAGAGTAGCGCGAAAGATGACACTCAAAAGAGTGCCGATTTTCTTCGCCAATCAGGGAACACACATGTGTACAGTAATTAAAAACTTTCAAATCAATTTCCTGGTGTTGGTTGTTGGAAAACCACAAAAGCGTAATATATCTCATACATATGAAAACTTTGCTTACAGTATGAGTACATATGTATGTATGCGCACTAGGGTGGTTCAAAAACGGAGGAAAAAGTAAAGTCGGAATTTTTATGCTCTCACCCCCTAGGATTGTTGTATACTGAAAAAAATATAAACTTTTTTTTTATTATTTGATCAAAAAAAATATTTAGAGGCCGCTCAAAGCGCTCAAAGTTTTCCATGTATTTTATATGTGGAAAAAATCACTTTTCGTAAAATTGGTATATAATTCTTGAAAATCAATGTTTTTCGATCGGAAAACTTTGCTTCAGATAATTTCCAGTAATAATATCCAATTATTTATTTAACCATTTTTTCATTGTAACTATATTTTATAGGTCCGCCAATACCCTCAGAAAATGCCAGAAAATGCAATAGGGGGATAAATAAAAAATCTTTAGAATTAAAAACTGTTTAAATAAACAATTAGGCAATAAACAATTGGGCAAGTCTCCTGAAGAGAACCAGAGTTTTCTGATCGAAAAATTTTGACTTTCAAGAATTCCATACCATTTCTACGAAAAGTGTTTTTGCCCAATATAAAATACATGGCAAAACTTTGAGCACTATATTTGGATATTATTTTGCGTATACATGTACATATGTAACATAGATGTTTACATACTTACATACTATACATGCGTATGCATAAATTCTCTCACAATTTTTTTTCCTCAAATTTCTTTGCTATTTGAGAGAACCAAAGCCGTCCTTGTCTCAATTCCAATAAATTTTTATTTTTATTTTTCCCAAAATCAATAAAAGGTACAAAAAAAAAATAAAAATAAAAATAAAAATAAAGAAGCATAGTTGTAGTCCAATAACTTCACGAGCAGTTCAACTATGCAGTTCGTTTACCTATTTTTACAAGTTTTTGTTTTTTTTTTTTGTCCAAAGTATGGATATGCCTTTGTATACACATACGTATGTAAATATTTCGTTTTCATTGCACCCTCGCTCGCTTAATTTCTTTGTCTTCTCAATCGGCAATAAAACGTGCCGGCTATTTTTGAAAAAATCTACCTCATCGTCGTTGAAAACACCAGACATTCAAATGAATAAATGACAATTTAATATAGACACTTACCTCGAAAAGTCTACAATAAATTCTACATCTCCGCCACGAAAGCCACACATATCATCAGCTAGCGTCAAAAACAAGTTGCGCTAGCCAGTTGCTTTTATTCAACGAACACTCGTTTGTTTACTCATTCTTCCCATAAATAAGAATTTTATTTTAATGCTGCATGACTTTGATGCGTGAAACCCCTTTTGGCAGAGTATTTGTATGTAAGTATGTATTTCGTTAAAATATAAAATGAAATAAATAACAATGTAGATTTAAAAATAAAATAATGTGAAATAGTAAAATTTACTTAAAACGTGATGTGTTGCCCTTTACATTATACGCACAAACATACGTACGTACGTATTGTATGTATATGTTTAGGAAACAAAGTATGGCAGGAAAAAGCGCAGATCTCAGCAAAGTGGGAAGTAAGTATGTATGTATGTAGAATAGGTCAAAGATCTACAACGCGATACTAGGCAGGTGATAAAGATGAGGGTATAGTCATCGAAAAGATAGACCCAGTCAATGAGCGGATGGAGTCTGCATTTAAAAATGATAGATCTTTAAACATTTTTAAGGAATTGCCAATTTAGTTTTATTTTATTTTATTTATCAAAGAAATATATTTTTGTGGTTGATACCCTACATCACACTTAATTCTAAATTTATAAGTCGTAATTAATCTCTTGGTTCGCGAAGAGCGTATACTTAGGAAAAGCTCGAATGTATCAATCAGGGACATAACGGTTATAAGTTTTATAGCAAAAAAGTTGTTCCATAACAGTTATTAGATGAGAAATATTTTTTATTTCGTCGATAAGAGTTATAACCCAACGCTTTTTTTACGTTGCCTGATAACTGTTATGCAAGAGAAATATTTTTTCCGTTGCCGATAAGAGTTATTTCCCAACGTTTATTTTTTTAAGTTGCTTGATAAGAGTTATTTTACAACGTTTATTTTTTACGTTGTCTGATAAACGTTGTAAGATTAGGATATTGATGAAGATGGAGGTGGAGAATAAGATAAAGATGATGAATTAAAAGTGAGAGAGTAAAATAACTCTTATCAGATAACGTAAAAATAAACGTCGGGCAATAACTGTTATCGAGCAACGTGAAAAATAAACGTTTTGAAATAACTCTTAACAGCAACGGAAAAAATATTTCTCATCTAATAACTGTTATGAAACAACGTTTTCGTTAAATTTCAGAATTCAGTCAACGTTTTCAATTTGCAAATTCGAGTGCAAGAAGGAGATATAGGAACATACAGGCAATGAGATGTCGGACGAGCCATCTTGGAAGAGGTTCGGGTTGCGATTCGCCATTTGCAAGGTGAATACACAAGAATTCTGCTGTTATAATGACTTCTGCCGTAGCTGCAAGAATGAGGAAGAGTCTGAATACAGAATTTAAGTACCTGAGCGATATAGTGGTGGCATAGATATCGGGTATAGTGTCAGAAAATCTTATAGCCTTTATAGTACAGTACAACTGTAGTGAACAGTGTTTGGACTAATGAAAGTCGATTCAGAAGTAAATCGCTCATTAGTAAGATTTTGCTTAACTTTAAATTTTTTATTGAAACCCGTTCGTTAACTGTCAAAAACGGGCCTAAGAAGGGCAGAACATGAGTGGAAAAACGGAGTAGATTTGAAGTCAAGCGGCGTAGGGGAGTAGATTTAATTTCATTAAATTCAAAAAGCGGAGTAGAAGCTTAAACAGACGGCGGCGTTGATCCGGATTAACTCGGACTTAATCCGGATCAACTGCAGTTAATTCCCGAGTTAATCCGGATCAACGCTGCCGTCTCTTTATGCTTTAAATCTGCTCCGATCGGAAAGGGGTACGAACACTGGTAGTTATTTGTATTTTTTTAATATAATCACCGATGCCCCTAAGTTGGCGGAAAACACAGGTTTTCGACGTGGGTTCGGAAGGAATTTGCAAAGGGTTGCAAATTCGCAAGGTGCACTTGATGAATAATTTTTCTTTGCGTTATTCGAGAAATTTTTTTTGATGATGCATTTCCGAACGTTCTAAAAACATTTTTTGGTGATGCATTTTCGAACGTTTTTTTTGCAGTTTACTTCTAAGTTTAAAATTTTTAAAATTGATTGGAATTGATGATGGTTTTGGCGACATTTTTACTTCTTAATTTGTTAGTTTTGCCGGCTCGAGGTCAATTTTTTTTTTGGAATTTTAATTAAAACAGGTTTTTAATTTTCTGCAATATATTTCGGTTACACTGCGGTAACCGTCTTCAGGGCAACAATTGACACCAAAAAAAAAAACGTAAAATACACATAAAACATACATATAATATAAAAATTTTCGTAACAATAATTAGACACTAGATACATACATTGATTACACATTGATTAATTGGAATTTGGAGTACGCAGCTCTTTAAATTCTAGTATAATTTAGTGAAAACTTCACTGCCTATTTAGGGGAAAAATTGAATGAACTTAAATATGTATGTATCTACATACCTCTACCATCTCAGTCAAATGGTTAAGTATGTACTGTTATTTTTATATGGCGAAACCACGCTAAATCAAGTGGGTTATCGGGATAACCAGCGCAATCGCCATAACTACACCACCCACAGTTTGGCACGCAGTGTATTGAGGCAAATTCGGCATTTGACGTACATACATACATACATACTTTCGAGAATTTCGAAAACAATAATAGACAGCCATGATAAATCTATTACAAATTATTTTACTTATTTTCTTTGAACAATTGAAAAATTTGCTAAATTTACCAGTCAATTCATTTATTTACTTTTACTGGAAATAATACATATTAATATCCAACAACAGCAAACAAAGCAATTGTAGGAGCATCACCAGTACACGTTCACTGAACGAGAACGCCAACTCTCAATGCGTCGGAATCGTAGAAAACCACAACGTAAACAACGTCGTCGTAAAATCACCAAAGGCAAACAACATCGCAAAACCGTCAGCAGCAAACAAAGTCTAGAGCGCCGAAGAATCGAGCGGCAGCAAGAGAAATTGCGAAAAATGTCATTGAAATTTGGTAAAACCGTCGCTCCAAATTTCGGACGCGCTTTTCAAAATAGCAAACGTCAACTCACAAAGCATCCATACTTGAACTACTTGCGACACTTTAAGAGTAAACATCCCAGTTACGGATTCACACGTATACTACGTGAAGGTGCTGAGTCATGGAAGCGCATGTGCCCCGAGGAGAGGCAAAATTTCACACAGAAGGTATTCGATTTCGGTGCATTATCGGAAGCGTATGAAGTGAGAGGGTTTATGAATGCATTATCCCCTAGCTATAGCGCTAGGTCGTTTCATAAAGTCATTCCATATTCGATGTTTAAAACTTGCAGTCGCACAGT
Source organism: Rhagoletis zephyria (assembly GCF_001687245.7). Taxonomy (NCBI): domain Eukaryota; kingdom Metazoa; phylum Arthropoda; class Insecta; order Diptera; family Tephritidae; genus Rhagoletis; species Rhagoletis zephyria. Next base: position 24,697 of record NW_016163409.1, on the reverse strand, counting down.
GTAAGAGATCTCGTGATCCTTACTGCTCTATAAAGAATCGAATGAAAAATCTAAGCTAACAGCTTTCATTGAACCTCTTCTCTTTATACTATTTTAATTTTGTAATATTTCTCATTAATTTTTAATTTCTAGGAAGTGTTAAAAAGTCTACGCAAAAGTTCAAATATTCCCAGCAAATTCGATTTGTTTTCTAAACGTCCCGTGCAGTTCGACTATTATCCACGTTCGCTTAGTGTCAGACGCAATGTTGCACGCAAACTACGAAATCGAAATTTATTGCCACGCCAGGACAGGCGAGGCAGGGCATCCGTCAATCCAAGAATTTGGCAAAATTTTAATCAAATTCAAACAGAGCGTCGTTGGTGGCTATGAATTATCTAGTTGTTGTTATACCGATATGGTTGTCTAAATTACTTAAGCTATAGTCATTTTTTTCGATATGAATTATATGATTTCGCATAAATGTGTTGCGTGTTGGGCAAAGAAGAGAATTTTTAATAAATATCGTAAACCTTTGAAAAAATTTTCGGTAGAATAGCGGACAACATCTATGTATATGTACATCAATGTGGGTGGAATATGAGGTAATTCGGTATAGTGTTTGGTAATAAATAAGGAATAGATATGAAAAATAACACGACTTGGCTGTTTTAAGGTATAACTTGGGCTGCTAGGCTCTAATTGATGATAAAAATGACAGCAAATGCGAATTAGAAGAAGAAATCGTAGGGTCAACAGTCGCAAACGTTCCTGGTAAAACTGGACTTATTCGTTCTATGTACGGAACCGTGCCATCGTGAGAAGCCACGGCGAACATTTACGGATGTAAATACAAAAGAAAAAAAAATATATGGACCTATTAAATAAAACTGTAGGTCCCTCCCCTTTGTGTGACAACCTCAAGGCGCACGCCACAAATCGGAGGAAAAGCTCGGCCAAGCACTAACATATGTGTAAGCGCTAATTCGCAAAAACTCACACACAGCTTGTTTTATTCCATTTCAACACCCGTATGTCCTGATTGAAAACCCCCTATTCAAAGTCGGTGGAAAAGAACAAATTCGAATATTTCGAAGTCTCTTTTTCTACCAATGAATACTCAAAAGTGCTGATAAAAAAAAATGCGTTCGAGTTTCTTAGAGAGATACATATCTCTAGGGATAGTACAGACAAAATTCTGTTAGAATGTAGAATGGGGTTATTTTTAGAATATGAGGCCAATGCTATTTTCTCTTCAAGTTGGTGATACAAACAAGACAAAAGATGTCTCTGTCATATGAGGACTATGATAATGTTAACCCAAGCTTCTTGGAGACCTTTGTATTTTACGAAATTCAATTATAGCATTGACAGGCCGCACCGTTAATCCGCATTAACGGAGCAGTTAATCTGATCAAAATTGTAACAGACAGCATTTTTATTTTTTATTTTTTCAGTTCAGTTACAAAAATTAAAAAAAAATTAAATTATTAAATAAAAAAATAAAATAAATTAAAAATTAAATAAAAACCAAAAAATAAAATAAAAAATTAAAAATTTTAAATTTAATTTCAGTAATGTTATTGAGTTCAATAAAATTGCTAAAAGTAAATATTATTAATAATCTTGTTAGTGTAGGCGTAACTTAACTTACGCAAGAAATCGTCAATGATTACGTCACGTAACGATAACACGCAAACTTAGCCATAAACGAAAATATTTTGTTTTTGTATTTTCCTTTTCAGCTGATGGTCACGTGGCCACCTATAAGCCACAACAAAAAATTTCTGAACAAAAATATATTGCTTTGGCCAATACGTTAAGTTTAGACTAACTGAACATTGAGCTACAATAATAACAAAAAAATTTACCGAACTGCGGTACGAATCGCTCGGCTTTCGCACTTACTTACATACTTTGTTCGCTTAGTTTATTTTTCATTCACAATAGACAACATCTGGCCGTTTTGCTCCATGATATTTTCATCATGTTTTGATCAGTGTTGTCATCGAAAATATCCCTGATCAGCATTAGTTTTGAGAGTTAATACCAATGAAATTTTTCTTGTAAAAAAATCGGGTAATTCGAGATTTTTGTATCTACTTTGATTTTACTTAGCGAGAAAATTCAAATTTCGAATCTACATTGAACTTAACCACCTGTATGTCCCTTATAAATAGATAATAGAAAAAAGAGAGTGCCTCATAAGTCTATGAAAAGTGATGTATGTAGGCCCAGCTTTTCCTTCTGTGCATCTTGATTTAATCCCACACATATGGACAGCTTCGAGTGCCTGTGAGTAAACTTAATTTTTTTTATAAGAATATTTATTTATGGAGAAAAGGTGCTCTTTGGTTTCCCAACCTAGGACATGTTTTTTTTTTACCATCTGTCGTTTTTATGTTTTGCAAACACAAGGGGGGTGTGTAAGTTGTACACACGTTCACTACGTACCCTTATCGCAGTTTCGCCATCATTTCAAAAAATATGTGGGGAATCAAATAAGGAGCAAGTATGTATGTATTTTGCAATAATATGCGCGCATACATAAATGCTGTTCAAAGTCCAAGTACAGAGAAATACTAACAGCACTGCAATATTTTCTTCACACTCTTTGCAATTTCTTATATAATTTTACTATGACTGCTATCGAATATTGCATACATATGTATGTATGTATGTATGTTTGTATAACGATAAATAAACTTATTATTTGCTTTCTTTGCGTACATATTTGATTGCTAAGCTGTTTCGCATACGATTTGCATTCGATTGCCAATTGTGTTGACACATTATGCGTGTCGGCATTCGTCCATTCCTACATTTGTCCACATCAAATTGCTAAGAATGTCTCAATCAAAAATGGTTTTTCTGCCATCACTTTTAGATATCATTTAACAATTGGGTGTCGAAAATGGAGTTGTTAGTATCAAATTTATGGTGCGTTATCGAATTCCATTCAAATGCAATGAACTCGTAATGGCACGAATCGGGTTTTTTTTTTTGTTCGTAAGCACTCATGCATACATACGTTCATACCCGCATACATAAATGAAATAGCAATCTCAAATAAAGGCGGTTAATTTTATTTTAAATGATAGTTAATATATTTTTTAATTTGCATGTATCTATTTACAAATATCTGTCTATATTTGTTCGAGACGATTAATATAGTATGCTATGCACAAAGTAATGTGTTCAAGCCTTATTCGATTTCGAGTACAGGCTATGAAATGCGAGTCTAGACAGTGTTCGGTGTTCAAGTGGTGGCGTAGTTATTTTAATGGATTCAGTTTGGGTTGGCATAAGTTTTACAAAATATGTGCATATGTACATTTGTATGTGAATGTGTGCATTGAATAGAAAAATGTTAGAAACATTATTAAAATAATAAAACTATCCTTAAAAAATTCGAAAATTCTAAAAGAATGATTGCCCATCTAGAACTACTCGAACTTCGTTAAACTTTTGATTCGACAAAAAACCCAAATTGAAAGGTAAAGGATTTCACCCAGAAATTCTCGAAGTTCCACTAGTATAGTGACAGAATAATTGTTGTATCAGAAAATCGAAGGTAAGAGGTCATCGATTTCAACGGCTTCATTGATCAACCTTTGAAATTCATATGAATAAACACGGTTTGAATTGAAAAAAAAAAAACGGATTTTTGTTCTAAACCCAATATGAATTTTATTCCACGGCATGTAGCATCAAATGGCACAATAGTCAGTATCGTAAAAAAAACAGTGGGCCACTAAAAAAAAGACACTAAAATATTTTTACTTGTACATATGTTTGTACACAGTGTATTTTTAAAACCTCTTTTCAAACTTGGTTTGTTTCAAACTTTTTTTTTTTTGCTGGGACCCAGCCTATTACGCATATCATTCTGGCTAAGGTTTCGATTTTAGCTTAAATAATGAACTACGTATATCTTGTGGTTAATGCCATGTCAGTTTTAATTAGGAAACTCAGTTTACAGCGGCATTTATGTACATAGATACATATCGTCGTTTAAAGTACAAAACCGCCTATCAAGAAAATGCAAAATCTCGTATGAGAGGTTGCCCAAATTTTATAGGAGAGAGTAAAACTTGTCTTATTTCAAAACGGTTCTCTCTTTTATTCCTAATTTTCTCTTCTTCTTATGTCTAAGTATCTAGATTTATGAATAATGGATGCCAGGAGTTTCCGGTGAGCAAATATCTTTTTTGGCACAAATGCCAGTTACGAGGTTTTGCAGAACCACGTTACGCGGTTTTGTACTTTAAGCGACGATATGTTAGTATGTACATACAAACTTTCATACGCGTGAACACGTTGGTGTGCTGCAGGTATCCATAACCATTTTTGCACAATCAACTACATCCATATTTGTAACATACTACCCGTACATATGTGTTACTACACAGAAACCACAGCAGCGCATAAAAGTTGTTTTAAACGTTAGACATATTTGTGTATGTGAAAAAGAAGGTAAAATACAAAAGCAAACAATAGAGTAAACAAATTTTAAAGGAACACTAGAATAATTAATACAAATTAATGAAAAAATTTAAATTCCAAAAAAAATTAATCCATAAAAAAAAAATAAAATGAAAAACAAAGAAATCAAAAAATAATAATGAAATATAAAAAAATAATAATAAAAAATTTAAGGAAAAAAGTGAGAAAAAATATTTTAAATAGTAATAAGTTTATAGAAAAAAGAATGAAAGTACATGATAAAACAAAAGAAAAACTAAAAAGAGAAAGTAATAAATTAAAGGAGAAAAATAATAAATTCAAGAAAAAATAATAGATCAAAGGAAAAAAGTAAAGTAATAAAAAATAAAATAAAAAAGAAAGAAAACAAATAAAGGCAAAATCAATAAATAGATTAAAAAATAAATCAAAAGAAAAAAATAAAGTACTGCTAAAAATTATGAAAGCAAAACAAAAACTAATAAAAAAGAAATAACAAAAACAATACGAAAAATTATATAAAACAAAACCACAAATAATTAAAAAGAAATAATAATCAAAAACCAAACCTAAAATAATAAAAAACCACAGAGAAAAACATTAATTAAAAAAAATTAAAAACATATTAAATAAAATATCTATAAGAAAATAAATAAAAAAGCTTAAAATTTAAATTAAATATAATATAATAGAATAAAATCTTTTAAATAAAAGGAAAAGATAAACCACTTTTTAATAATAAAACTAGTAATTTTTAGCAAAAAAAAAACCGACTTCAACTCCCATATAAAAAAAAAATATATATATATATATCTCAAGATCCGCTGATCAGATCTTAACCAGATTAGTATGGGACCACCTCTGAGACACTACCTTTCCGATGCAAAAATCGAAATCGGTTGACGTGGTCCAAAGTTATGCGGTAACATACATAAAAAAAAAAACAAAAAAAAAAAAATATTCCGATGAACTGATAACCTCCTCCTTTTTTGGAAGTCGGTTAAAAATAAAATACAAATACCAAAAAAACAAAAATTAAAAGAAAAAAACAAATTAAGTAAAAAAGATAAGGAAATTAAATAAAGATAAAAAATTAACAAAAGATGAAAAACTAAATAAGCATAGCAATAAAATAAAATAAAAACATTAAATAAACTTAAAAAAAAATTAAATAAACTTAAAAAAAAATTAAATAAACTTAAAAAAAAATTAAACAAAAAATAAAATAAAAAGAGAAAAGCCGAAGATACTTAAATCTCTAAATAACATAACATAACATTACATAACTATATCTTAACTAAATAAAAATTATCCCGATAGTGTGTTAATTAAAAGGCGACGCGTTTACCGGTTTTTATAGAATTTAAACTTTGTCAGACACTGACGAAAACAAGTGAATGTCTCCTAACTCTGAAAACAATAGTCAAAACTACTGTTAGTGCAGCAAATACGCATTTACATTTCGTTTGTTTCTAGACATCCGTGCAACCTTTGCGTCACTCGATTTTTTCCGATTTCCAGCACTTATTCACAATGTCATTCATGCACTTCGCATTTAGAAGAGCTACTCAAACTATGCATCGTGAGTGGCACATTTCCTTTACATAAAAGTTTAAATACATACATATGTATGTACATACGTACTACATACATGTATATATCAATGCATGTATATTAGGGTGGTTTTTTCGGCGACTATTTTTTTGTTGGCTCCTACCGCGAAATTTTGTGGGAAATATCTAAAAACAAGTTCGCTGAAAATTTATTTTTGTAGCACATTTTTTCTGTAGCTTATACGAGATAGGGCAGAAAAAAACGGGAACTTCATGAAAATATTGGGTTTAGTGACCCGTACTAACTTGCTGGTAGGAGTTAGAGTTACGCCGCAATGGACACTTTTGTAGAGCATTCAATTCTGAAGAAAAGCCATCATTGACCGAGATATAGACTTTTGAAGAAAAACAATCAAAGTTTACGTGTATTTTGAACGGGAAATCATTGCACGCCTTGGTCGATATTAAGGATATTAAAGGCTACAATTTTCAGGGAACTTGTTTTTAGATATTTCCCACAAAATTTCGAGGTGGAAGTAAAAAAAAAATAAAAAATATAGTCGCCGAAAAAAAAACACCCTAATGTATACATATGTATGCACGGTTAGTTAGTTCCCCCATCGCATTTCCCGTTTCGCTTTAGCGGCCTCCGCTTCAATGCATGCTTTGTATAAGTAAATTTTGTTGTGATAAGCTTTTAGTTATTTTTAATTCAATTTATAGAGTGTAATAATAAATTGTGAAATATATTCGGCCGAGCGCGTCTGGCGCGTCTACATACATAGCAGCGCAGCAGACATTCGCCTCATCCAACACCCACATCACCCCGCATAGCTTTGCGCTTGACTTTGGTGCTTTGCTGTGCCGGGGTATACTTGTAGTCTCGACGTTTTCATATCTATGGAAAAAGCATGTGCGTGTATGTATGTGTGTAATGCACAATTTTGATTATATTGTATTGTTGTTCTTGCTTTTTTCCACATATATATATATTTATATATATGGCTCGTCTCTCTTCCTGCTCGTCATGCAAATGTGATTTCCGGACTAAATCTGAAGCCGTTTTTCATATCCACTTATGCATTTAATTTTTTCTGGAGATTGCCTTTTATTCAATAACAGTTTTTTGTATTCCCTATTCTGTTTGCTGCGCTTTATTTTTGTCATCTTCAGTTGTTCTAAGCTTTATATACAATTTATATGCATTTTTATTTTGTCTTTATTTTGTTGTGCCGTTATTTTTGTAATATGCATTTTTATTCTGTAAAGTATTTTTCCTCTTCCGTTGCGTCCATACAATTGCGGCATACTCATAAATATTGAAGCGGAAAAAAATGCGATGCAATATTGGCCTTACCTAACGCATGCGAGTTTTTTTTTTTAACTACTTTTCTTTTATACTCACATTTTCGAGTGAATTCTGAAGTACATAAAATATGTTGATAAAAAAAGTGCCTCCTCCAAAATAACCACGGATGATGGCTTTCATACTTTTGTGGCCGAATGAATGCGGAAAAATTGTTTATTAGCAAGAGTTTGTGTCATTCAGCGGATAAATTTATTCATCCGTGCGTTCGTTAGCTGCCCATTGTGTTGTGTATGAAAATGTTACTACACACATACATACATACATAAGTATGTACATAGTTAATTTTTTTATGACACTTAACTCTGAAAGCACATTTAATTTAAATATATATTTTTTTTCGCTTAAGGAAGCCCAATTATTTGCGATTTTTATGGTACAGTAATCATTTCTTTTTTTTTAATTTTTATGCCCTCAGGATTTTTTTAAAGCTTATTTAACGAAAACTGACACTGAGGATGGCACAACGCCGAAACCGGTTTGTCTCCGAACCAAATTTGCGATAGTGCCATCGATGGCTTTGTATCTCAATTAATCGTAGAGATCTATGATGCGCAGGAGAAAGAAAATTTCTTCAGACCTACATATGTACATATGTATCTCTATTCGTAAAACTATGAAGAGCTTCGAAGAGCGCGCAAAACATTCAATCCGGAATCGCTTAATGAAATTGTTTTGTAGGCTTTGAACCTGGTTCCCATACATATAAGCCATAATTCAGTGTTTTGTTAAATTTTCCGTGAGCATCAATATGTCCATCTTAGAACATATCAGAGAGCTTCAGTTGTTCTTCGTTTATCGTAAGATTGTCAAAGTGAATGTGATCCATATTAGTTCGCTTGCTGTTAGTAGGGGCTCTCTCGGCTTTCCCTCGGAAGACATTGGGATATTTGGGATTTTATTTTTCGGAACATCTTCGCGCCTCCGGAATTGTTCGGCACTTTTCTGTACTTTTCCGGCATTGCTAACGTTTTTCGGCATCTTTTGGCGTTTTTTCGTCTTTTTCAGAACTGTTCGGGATACTTGGACATTCAGGATAAGCGGGATTTTTTTCATGAGTTTTCTGTTATTTTTGAAGTTTTGTCGGGCACTTTTGGGGTACTTTCACTTTTCGTGATACTTTCGGACTTTTCGGTGTACTTTGGAACCTTTGCGGGTTACTTTCGGACTTTTAGGATTACTTTCTGATTTTTCGGGTTACTTTCTGATTTTTCGGGTTACTTTCTGATTTTTCGGTATACTGTCAGACTTTTCCGTATACTTTCGAAGTTTTCCCGTATAGGTACTTGCGGACTTTTCCGTATACTTTCGCAGTTTTCCGTATACTTGCGAACTTTTCCGATCGAAACACTCTTCTTTCTTCTTTTGCATACTTTTTTATAGATACATACATATACTTTTCAGTATTTCTCCGCAACATTTACATACACTTGTGAAGTGAAGCAAAAAAAAAAAAAATATTAAAAATCAACGCGATTTTCTAGCGTCTTGAAATTAGCACTTTAACCTACTAAAATTAAATGAGCTAAAAAACTGCAAAACCCAAAAATTTTCTAAAAATTCTGAATAAAATTTTTTAAATTTTTGGAAGGAAATGTTAATTAAAATCACTTAACTTAATCAGCTGACCACAAGGGTACATACATGATTTAAAATTTCTTGTTGTAAACGTGTCACCGTCGATAGAAACAGAGTTGCATTAATATAAAAAACTAAAAAAAAATCTGAAAAGCAAAAGTGACTACAACCAGCAAACAACTTTGCGACAAACTGTTTTGCCTGACTTGTGTTTTTCTCAAAATTATTGTATTTTTTTTGAAAGCTCGATTGGTCGCTGCCAATGTTGTGCATTTAATTTGTTACTTGCTGTTCGCTGCATGCAATTGATATGTTAACATTTTGCAATAACTGTACGCTGAGAGTGCTGGTGGTGTTATCTAAACACTATAGTTGCTGTTGTTTTTGTGATTTAATGTGCTGCAAGCGCAACCTCCAGCCAGCGTTGCCATAAGTGCAGATTTTTCTTCAAAATTAAAATTTCTTACACTGAAAATATTTATTCTCAAAATGAAGATTTTTGCGTATGTGCTGTAAGATTTTTAAAGTTTAAGTAAAAATGTTTAACTTTTCGATGTTGTCCTTGTTACATCATGGTAACCAGCAAATGAAGGAAGAAGAAAAATGTTTTTTATGATGAATCCACTATTATCTGCCTTCTTCTCCCGTACAGTAAAACATATATTCTACTGAAGAGTTAGAAAGTGTTGAAGCTTTTAGAAAACAAACTGTACAACAAACTTTGTGATGCCACGAAGGAATTATTAATTTTTAGTTAAAGATGTATAAAAAAAGGATTTTATAACATGAAATTTTTTAATTTTTTTTGGGTCAACATAATAAAGGCTATTTACTGCCGTAAAGCCAATATAGGATTACGTGTTTCTTTCGAGGTATTTTGAAATGAAGATTTCTTGCAATCGAAAAGATTTTTTTTAGCTTTAAAATCTTATTTTGACGATTTTTTTTTTTTGGAAAAATTAAGATTTTTTCACAGCACTTTTCATACACGCTCACAGCCATTTCTAACAACATAAGTCGTGGTGAAAATTGAAAAAATACAAATAGCATTAAAAATATTGTTTTTCTTATTGCGAGATTGTGGCATGCAACATCAGCGTGTCTCTCTATGTATGTCGTGTTTATGTTCGTATGCAAGTACTCGTATTACTTTTCTTTCTAGTTACTTGCTATGTAGTAGAGTTGACTGCCTTGTGTGTCAGTCATCGACGTCGGCTGGCTGTGGCTAGTGAGCCATGTTACAAGTCACTCATTCGGACAGGTGCTTATAATTTATGTATTTGCTCCGCTGTTTTGTATTTTGCTAATTTTTTGCGTGTCCAAAAACAAAAGCTCCTTTCACTTGTGCTGCTGCCTCTGAAGCAGTGTTGCCAGAACTTTTTGCGCCGACCGGCTAAATTGACAAAAAAGGCTAAAATGTTTCAACTAAAAATTACATGTTTTATTTAAATAAATTACAAGTAGAAAGACTAGTACATTTATTAAATAAATCAAAATAAAAACAGAGACTGGTAAATTCATTACAAATAATTTTTGTTTAACAAAGGAAACTGTCGTTACGTCTTTCTTATATTGTAACATTTGCACTGGCCATATTAGTAGAAAGTATGACACTTTTGCTTAGCCTGTTTTTAATGACCTGCTCAGTCTCTGCACATGCTAATACAATTATCCACAGGTATTGTCTTCCCACAGAGTTTATAGCTTTATTTCGTTATTTTGCAAATGTTGCGAATAAAACTTCACACTTAAATTTAAGATATTCATAAAAAAGTTGTATGAAGAATGTGCCCGCTTCGTTCTTCTTTGGAAACAATACAGTGACCCAAATATAAAATGGGACGCGAAATTTTAGCAATTCTTGGCTTTTTTCCTTTTTTTATTTAATGCTTATTTTTTTTATGAAAATACAGCTGATTATGTACTTAAAAACACCATATAAATCGAAACTTCAAACTCTATGCGAAAATTATGAAAATTCTGCAAAATTGGTAACTTTTTAATCAGCATCTTTAGAAAAATTATTTTATGCAGTTTTTTAGTCTATTAAATTTTACTATAATATGGTAGGAGTAATCCTTGATTTTTGGTAGTTTTTTTTTGTATAACGGTGTTACGCATTTTTTTCCATACAAATTATGTTCGATCACTTTTGAAATGGAAAAAATGCGGAACACCGAAAAAAAACAAATGCCAAAATCAACGGCATTTGCTAGCTACCTGAAATTTGCACTTTATTATACTAAAATTTAAAATTTTTAAAGATGCTGATTAAAAAGTTAAAAATTTTGGTGAAAATTTGCAGAATTTTTCTAATTTTTGCACAAAGTATGAAATTTGGATTTAAATGGTTTTTTTTTTTAAATAATCAGCTACGCTATCATGAAAAAAATAATAAGCATTCGCTTGATATAAAAATCATTGAAATGGGCGCTGTATTTTAAGACATTTTGCATTAGAAAAAATTGTCGCTTAATTTATAAAAATTGAAACCAACCAACATCGGCTAAAATCGACTAACTTTTTATTGTAAAACGGCTAACAAATCGGCCGCCGGCTAAACCAAAATTTCTCCGGCTATAGCAACCGGCTAAATCTAGCCGAAAAACGTCTAAACTGGTAACACTGCTCTGATTTTTATTTACTTCTAATAGATTTTCGATAGTTAGCATAGAAAAAATATCGCGCTCGCCGTTGAATCAGCATAATTTCTTATATTCAACCTCATGTAAAATCTGTCTTCTTAACCACTTTAATGACAAGAGCAACTTCACGACGGATCTTCCGAAATGAAAATTTAACAGGGAATGTATTTTCGCCAAAAGATGGGTAGGTTTATTTAAGGTTGATTCAAGCGGGCGCAATGCAACTTTCACATTCCTCTCCGTAATTCGATTGGCATTCAATCATCATTCTACCATTTAATAAAAATACTCTTATTTTTCAGACTTCCTTCACATTGTTTACAACTCCAACCTTTTAGCGGTGCGTTGCTGTTGAAGCTGAAACAACAATGCTAACGCCATATTATTAGCTAAAATTTCTCTGTCCATACACAGATTTTTTTCATAAAAAAAAATTTCAGTCCTTTGGCACGTTGCTTTTTAACTACATACATATTTTCAGAAAAGAAAACATCTTTCACTCTCTATCAACTTAAGATTTCTGTTAACCAATAACTAAAAAATATATTTTCTCTTTTTTCTTATCATTACAGGTTGGTTGCCTTTCGTCTACAAGCTATTAATTATGTTTAGACACGACTGCGCTTTTGCTGGTTGGTTGTCATGAATTACAGTAACAAAAAAAAAAAGCGAAAAAAACTAAGAAAATGAAGGTAAACAAAACAAAATAAAAGGCACCCAAATTACTTTGGTGCATACTATCTACTATTTTCTCTTAACTATTTGATGATTTTTACATAAATGATTAAATCTGCTGTACACGGTTTCACTTTTTTCCACATATTTTTTATTTTCATGCGGCATGCTTGAAGAAATAATTGTTTATTATTATTTTTTTCACTTTAATAAGCTAATCAATGTTGTGTTGTAAGGTGTATTTGTTGTTGGTTTTGTAAATTTTAATTCGATGCATTTTGTTATACTCTTTCTAAAGATTTTTGTTAAGGCTTTTGGTCTAACATGTCTGGAATTTGTCGTTATCAGTTCGAAACTTTTGATTTTTTGGTAAAGTGAAATTAAATTTCGACGTTGGTTTAATGGGAATATACCTTTTTATGCTTAAAATGCTGCATAGTTGAATTTTTTAAATATTTTTTTTTTGTTGTTTTGTATTTACTTTCAATTAATGTTTATTACTTCATATTGGCATTATGCATTTTATACGCTTTATGCTGTATCTATAAGTCGGTCTTCTTTACCACCACGCGCATGCGTGTCTATATTTTGACTGCTGTCTACTTGGCGCAATTAATGAATATTCAAGCTTGAGTTAGCCTAAGCATAATTTCTCATAACAGCTCTCTTTTTTGGAAGCTATTCAATGATGTATGTCAGCACAGCACAGCTGCCCAGCGGCCCAGTTGCTTGAAGCATAGAAAATTGTTGCAGCTCTGACCATTGATTGCGCCTCACCACCGCCATTTGCAGCCTGCTTGACCATCATTATTTAATCTCCTACTCTTACCCATTCATGTAATGACTCTTCTGATTGACCTTAAGGGCCAACTATTTCACTTAATCACAAACAACTAATGAACTACGCTTGTATGCTCAGACATCTACATATTTACTACTACATTGATTAGGTGCAATAAGCGAATGGTAAGCATGTACAGTCGGTGTCAAATATAGGTTTATACCTTGTTGTAATATAAAATTCACAATTATTTTAATGCAAAATGTTTTTCATTCATTATTTATGAAAATATAGTTCGTTCTATAATATAAACCATGAAAATCAAAGTTTCAGACTATAAAAGTACATAAAAATTCAAACAATTTTCGTCAAAATTTCAAAATTTTAAATTTTCTAAAGAATTAACGCATGATCAAAATCTATTTTTATATAGAAGAAAATGCCAACACCTTCCATAAAAAAAAATCTAAAAAATCAACGGTAATTTCTAGCGACTTGAAACATGCACTTTGTTTTACTAAGAGTGAACGGGCTACAAAACTGCAAATTTTCTAGAAATACTGAATACAAATTTTAAAAATTTTGAATAAAATTGTTTAAAGTATGACACTTTGATTTTTGTGGTTTACTTATAGAATGAACTATATTTTTCATGAAAATACACTTACATTTGACACCGACTGTATGTAAGTAAATTACTCAATGTTGTCCCCTTTCATATTCGTCACGCTTGAGTCGATTTGTTTAATGACGGACGCTTCGTTGCAGCTGACTTTCATTGGAAGCTGCTATTCAGTGGCTAAATAGTTGTCCATTGTATTAGTGTTTTTTTCCTACTACATAGTGTTATTGCATTAAATGTTCACCCAATGCATCTGAGTGACTGTCCATCAGTTTAATGCTCGCACACAGAAATGTACATTTTTCATATATGTATGTATTTTCTTTGGCGAGCCATTCTCAGTTGACGTCGAACAAATTGCCTAAAGTTGAATGTCATGTTGACGCAAGCCATTCTTTCTTATGTGCGTGAAATGTAAGGCTGTTTGTTTGTTTGTTGGCGTTGCACCACCCATTTGATGTGTGGCATATGGCAGCGCCACTTCCATACATACATAAGTACATAGAATCCCCTGCGGCCACAAACTTCGAACTGCCGCGTTAATGCCATGGAGCTAGACATTTCAATGGATATTACCATTAAGCGTAAAAAAAAAATAAATTCTTCAATTAAAATATATTGCCCTCTTTAAAGTTGTGAAATCACGCTCTCGCGTTTGTGTCTTAAATTTTATGTACATACTACATACATACACACAGTTTTCTACAAAATATTTAATAAAAGTGGGATTGTTTAGACAATTTGCCTATTATTCTCTTGTTTGTTTAATGCTATTAATTTCCCTATAAAACTATAGCTGATTATCTAACAAAAAACTACATAAGTAATTCAAATTTCAAACTTTGTGTAAAAATTATAAAAATTCAAAAATTTGTTTCACCAAAATTTCAAACTTTTTATTCAGTTTTTTTTAGAAAAATTTTAGGTATGCAGTTTTATAGCCCATACAATTTTAGTTTAACGAAGTGAAAGTTTGATGTTATATACTAAAAATCGCATTTTTTCCATAAAAAAAATTGTCGAGCATACAACGTCAAGAAAAATAATTGCCAAAAATCAAACATCCCAGTTTTTTTTAACTACTGCATACCTTAACGCAGTTTACAATTAAATGCATTGAAACTCATGTATGTACATACCCAAAGTTGTTATCTTTATTTATGCATATTTTTCACACTTTCACCAGATTAAATATTTCTCTCCCTTTGACGCTTGAATGCATTTCGAATTATTCACAATTTTCACAACAACGCTAGAGATTTTCATAAAATTACACATAAACTATAGGCTTTGAAATATACCCAACAGGAAAAAATCGGGGGTACAAAATTTAAAACGCACAACATATTGACAAGTTTAAAGAAATTATTCTTTGTTATTTAATGTTGATAATTTTTTTCAAACACAAAGTATTTTTTTAAGAAAATTCGACATATTTTCGTAAAAATTGTGAGCTTTTTAATCAGATTTCTAAGAAAGATTTTGTGTATGCACTTTTCTGGCCCATTCAATTTTAATAAAACAAAGTGATGAAGTGATTTTTGGATTTTTTTTTTGTTGAAGGTGTTGCTCATTTGCTTCCATATAAAAAAATCGTTGAACTTATCGTTGAACCCTGAAATCACATTCATATTTTTTTGTGCGTATGAGTTTTAGTTCAATTTAAGAAATTAACAAATAAATAAATAAAAATTACAACAAAATACTAATAAAATAAAATGTTTTAAAGTAGAAAAAAATAGTTAAAATAAAAAAAAAATATTATTTAATAACAAATTTTTCTATTTAAAAATTTTAATAAAATGTTTATAAAATTAAATTCAGTGACCCAAAAATTAAAGAAAATGCAATCAAAGATTTAAATAAGCACAATTACTTTTCTTTAATTATTGAAATTTAAATAAAAATCTTTAATTAAATTAAAATCCTGTGTTTTAATTAAAATTGTCTAAAAACATTGAAAAATTATGAAAATAAAATCATTGCAATTAGCGTTAGGTGGAAAAAATTACAACACAAAATATTAATAAAATAAAATAATTTAAATAATGTCTAAAATTTTACAAATATTAATTTAGTGGAAAAAAAGAAAAACGTACAGCTTAAATTTTAATGACACTTAAAAGACTTAATTTTTTTGAAAAAAATTTAAATTGCAATAAAATTTTAGAATAAAAAATTGCAATAATATGTGTAAATTAAATAGCTTGCAAAAAAAAATTAAATAACAAATTGCCAAAAATTGCTAAAATTAAAGAAATTATATATTTTTCTAGCCTTATTCATAAAAAATAAAGTAGCTTTAAAAAGTTATAAATGGAAAAATGTATGAAAACATAAATTTATAAAGTTTTTTAAACCAACTTTACTTTTTATGAATAAGCCTGTAGTTTGTAAAAAATCTGATTTTAAAATAGTTTGCTGAGTTGGAGTTGCTTCGGTCAGAGATATAACTTAGAATATTTTGTAAAAAATGGTTACAAAAAAATTTCGACTAAGGGATTATAAATATTTCAAATAAACAAAAATCGTTTTCATTTGGAAAAGTGAATATAACTTACCTTGCAATATATAAATTTCAACTACAGATTAAATTAAATAAAAAAAAAATATTTTTTCTTTGTTGTAGTGAAATAAAAATACACAATGAACTTAAAAATGTAAGTTAAACAAATACAAAAAAAAAATTAATTCAATGAAAATTATTTTAGTTAAAGCATTACTTACAATTATGAGTTTATGCATTTAAACTCCTTTGCAAAACATAAATAAAAAATGAATAATGAAATAAAAAATTAATAATGAAATAAAAAATGAATAACGCTACTAGGACATCGCCAGGTAAAAAATTGAACGCGACCTAGTTAAGCTCAAAAGTAAACTAGTAGTATGTATTCCAATTCACAACTAGTAGAAATTTCGCAGCAGGGAAATGACACTCCTTTGATTCAGATATGTACAGGTACATATATACGCGAATGATTGCAGCTATTGTACGAGTATCTGTCGTAATCATGTAAATATTTTCATGCATACATAATTGGTATTTTAAAATCGCATACGCATTGCTGCTTCGTGTGTGTTTACTCAAAGCCAACGATTGGTGCATGAACTGCACAATTTTAGTAATACATAGAGATATACATATACATACATACATACCCATTGTATATGCATACGTATGCAAAAACTGCTCCCATACTCATACATATGTATCTCTTTCTAACTTTGTTTTTATACTTTACTACAACAATTCCAAGTGCAGTGCAGTGCGGCCATGCCATTCCAGTCAATTTAACCAATTAGCACAGCGCTCATAATAAGCTCAATAATCTGTGGGATTGACTTTTTTCGGTGCAAGCATGGAGGTGTGTTTTTTTTTTATCCAAATGACGTCAGAGTGTGAAAATATGACGGATCGTATGAGTTGTTTCGGTTATTTTTAGCAACCTCTGCCCCACAATACGCAAAATAACATCAAACTAGCTTACCGGCGACATCCGTACATGTTGGTTCGAAAGCGAGAGTTATGACAGCATACAAACATACATACATGGCAATACGGATAACCCACGCTGAATTTCGCATCACAGTGGTGGAGTTAATCAATAAAATTAAAAGCTGTAATGCAATTCCTTTTAAGGAAAACACATCAACAAGAGAAGCGCACCTTAAATTGTAGAGTTGTAGAGTTGTGGAGGAAGCGCGCGGCCAACATTAAGCTTTTTTTTATATATTATTAATTGCAATGCAAAATAAGGCAGGCAGGCGTTTTTTCTTTTTTTTTTCTGTAAGTAACTACTAGGCGACTGTGATAAATATTTTTCTGTATTTACTAGATTTGCTTTTTTTTTGTGTCGTACGTTTTATGACTCAATCGGAAAATACAATTCATTTAATTTTTCGCATTTCTCTTTGCATTCCAGTTGTAATTGATTGTGCATTGTTGCCATTGAAATATTTTTTCACAGTGCATTCTTTAGCCTATTAAAAGCAATCAACAACATACTTAAAGGCCACTTTGCATACATATGTATACATATATATACCGATATACATACATATATGTAAGCAGGTACGTAGTATATTTTAATTAAAGTGGAAACATTTTTGCCACTGTACATTCAAACTATGTATTTAAAATATTTTGAAATGTGGTACTTGTATTTAAATTGCAAGTTCCTGGGAGTGTGGAATTAATTTTATGACAATATATGAGAACTAAAATTCTTTCATGCGCTATGTGGCAAGTGTCACCGTCCTGTTGAAATCATATTTTGTCCTAATCCATGCCATCTAATTTGCTATCTATGATGTCTCGATAACGTCCGTTCATCCTAACAGCTTTACCGGCATCATTCTCGAAGAAATACCATTCGGAGACCAAACAGTGTCTCGTTGCGGCTGAATCGTTTTTTCTTGAATGCCCTGTGGATCTTGCTTGTTAACTTCCTTTTAGGTGTAAATTTGCCTCATCGCTCATATAATGATTTCCTTTTTTTTTAAATCGCTATCAACTTTTTACGCGTTGTTCAACTGAGTATCGCTCTATGACTAAGTTGCCAAAGCCTTTAAATAGTACGTATTGTCTGAAAAAATAAAAATAAAAAACATTCACAAAGTGAAAGATCTGCATCATCCTTGAATCACCCTACATTATAGTACAGGCTTAATTTGTAAGATTGTAGGGCGTTATTTTGGATCACCGAGAGAGCGCGTGCTGCTGTTCTATTGCCTACCGAGCCCAAAGTTGCAGCTGACGCTATTAGTCGTGTTTTTTGTGTTTTTGATCCAAGGTTTACAACTCCTTCCTTCACTACTTCAAGGTACCTTCAGCTGCTAACAGTCGCGTTAATGCCAATGATTTTCTGCAAGCCAGAAAGCACTTTTGTCTTTTGCTCTTGTTTACCAATACACCAGCCCCGTTTCCTTCCTCCTGTAAGCTGGAAAATGTTGCGTCCTTTTGTTGAGGCCGAGGATGTCAATACCATCTGAAAACAATCTGATCTGAGTCTAGACTGGCATCTTGCATGGTACGTCTTAACAGATTTACTGTATTGCCGTGCCGTCAGCATTGTATTTTTAAGGGACATCCTAAAATTGGGTAGAGACACCTTCCCTATACAAAGATTTTTGGATATTCGAAGTCCATGATCCGTTTGCGAGGGGTTATCAATCCGAGGCTCTTCAGATATATTCAGCCCGGTTTTTATTTGTGACCGTGTATCAGGATTTATTTGAATCAAGATAAAACAGTTTGCCAGCTTAAATGTTTTATTATCAATTCTCATTCGACATTTAGTTTTTTTTTATTGTTAATGTGTTTTTTTATGTCATGGATGTTGCTATTGTATTTATAGCGAAAATGGTGTTGATTGCATGACATTTCGCTTGGTATTATGTTGTCGACTTTCCGGTTCACACAATTACATATACATATATATTTGTATGTACACAAGCTCGTAATAATATCGTAATAATATTCGCTCGACAATTATGCTACAAAAGGCTTTTGAAGTGACAAATGGAGAAATAATAAACAAACAATAGAAGCGGGAGGGCAGAGGGCAATCTAAAATTGATGAGAGAAACGTTACTGGTGGCGGAAACATTCAATTACAACTTAATTACAATACATACATACATATGTACATAATTATATGTATATAAGTAAATTTATAACCGTGTACCTACATTAGGGTGGTACGAAATAAGTAAAGTCGGAATTTGAATGCTCCCTATTTTTATTTTGAAATCAAAAAATATTTAGAGGTCGCTCAAAGTTTTCCATGTATTTTGTATGGAAAAAAACAACTTTTCGTAGAAATGGTATAGAATTTTTTGAAAATCAATAGTTTTTCGATCGGAATATTTTTTTCTATTTTATTCTAAATATATTTTTAGTTTCAAAATAAAAAATAGGTTCATATTTTTTCGGTATAGAACAATCATAGGGGATGAGAGCATTAAAATTCCGACTTAACTTTTTCACATGTATTTTCGGACCACCCTAACCTACAAACATGCATAAATATTGTTGCTAGTTTTTGTATCTTCATGCACATTATTTATTACAATAACTTGGTTTTTGTTACTTTGTTTCGTTTCATGTGTTTTTTTTTGGTTGTTGCAACAAATACTTCCGTTCTGCTTTCTAAATGTGAGGCAGCGATAACAAATTGAAAATGAATTGTTCTATTTTGAGTTTTGCTGAATAAAGCTGATAAAACGAACATTTATTTTAGTATTCAATATAAATTTGAAAAGCGTTTTAATAGTATTGTTAAAATACTTTATTAGTTCGCCAAAATGAGCAAACAATCTCGCCGGAATTTGCATAGCAACCTTTTTTTATTGCTGTACATTTGCTTTGGCGATATTTTCCACATTACTCGTAATTCGCCAATAAAGTTATATCATTAGTTGGTCTTATCAGTATAGTACAGCTGATAAGCGTTTACGGAGGCGTATGCACTACATACTTACTTAAATGAGCGATTCTGTATTGCGATTGGAAACTCGATGAGATTCGAAAGCCGATGCGGACTAATACAAATTTATCCGAATAAATTGCTTTCCGAATCGCAAGACAAATAGACCCCCAGAAGTAGAAGAAGGGAAATATACGGAAATGTATTTTTTCTTTTAAATATTTCTCTTTTTTATTCTCATATTATTTTGTTAAACTTACTTTTTAATAGGTGACATATTTTTATTTTTTTTTTATAACTGATATTTTTAATTTGTTTTCCATTTTTAATATTTTACTTTTCTTTTTAATATTTTTAGTTTTCTTTATGATATTTTTACTAATTTTTAATATTCTTTTTAAGTTTTCCTTTTATATTTTAACATTCTTTTTAGTTTTTAATATTCTTTATAAATTTTAATATTCTTTTAATTTTAAGTATTCTTTTAATTTTTAATATTCTTTTAATTTTTAATACTCTGAATTTTTAATACTCTTTGAATGTTTAATATTCCTTTTAATTTTTAATATTCTTTCCATTTTTTTTTTTGGATTTTAAAAATTCTTTAGTGTCGAGCCTTTTTAATTTCCTTCCTTTTTTAAATGTAATTTTTAGTTTTAATTTATAATTTTTTTATAATTTTTATCGGCGAGCATTTTTTCGTATATTTTTTTGTTTTAGATAATTTTTAATGTCATTTTAATTTTTATAAACTATTTTTTTATATGGTATTAACTTTTGATTTTTATAAACTTTTAATATTTAATAATTTTTAACTTTTTTATATTTATTTATTTTTTTTTTAATTTAAATTGTATGTAATTATTTATTTTATTTCTTAGTTTTTTTTTTGGATTTTTAAATATTTCAAATAATCTTTTTAATTACATTTACACTTTAAAAATAAGTCGCATATATGACTGATAACGCATATTTGTATTTACTTATATAACACTTTTTAATATATATTTTTTTAATATTTGTGTCCTTGTTCGTTATTAATTTTTTATTTATTACACCGTGCAATAGTTAACTTTATACACACAAAAATGAATGTATTCGCGATATGGGCAAAATATAGGAAAACTGCGTTTTTAATTTTTCACTCTTGCGTCAGGATTTTTTTTTAAAGGACTTGAAAATTTCAAAATTATGATTAATTCAAAAAATTATTAAAAAATTTCAGTGCAATGTAGAATGACAATGTGGGTTTCAAATAAAAGGGAAAATCCTGTAGAATTAAAAAAATATTAAATTTTTTGGTGCATAAGGACGATTTGGTATGGAAAATTTCCTTTTAAAATTTTATCCTTGAATATCCTTGAAAATTTGCAATATTTATTTTTGAAAAAATTATATATTAAAGATTAATATACACACGACCACATCTTCGAGTTTCGTTCTCCTAACTTTATTAACTTAAAAAAAAATAATAACATTTATTAAAAAGCGCATTTTCAATACTTATTCGTCCTTGTAAACAAAAAAAATTGTTTTTCAATTCTAAGGAATTTTCTCTTTCATTTGGTACCCATATTGTTATTGTACGTTCCACTGATTTTTATACCCGAGCGCACTTGTGCACAAGGGTATTATAACTTTGTTCACATAACGGTTGTTTGTAACAGGCAAAACGAATCGAGATAGATATAGACAAATGTATACATAAATGATCAGGATGAAAAGAGAAATCGATTAAGCGGTGACTGTCTGTCCGTCCGTCCGTCCGTCCGTCTGTCCGTCCGTCTGTGCACACGATAACTCGAGTAAAAACTAAGATATCTTAACGAAACTTGGTACGTGGACTTCTTTTGGGCATAGGACGGATGGTATTGAAAATGGGCGAAATCGGACAATAACCACGCCTACCTCCCATATAACGGTAATTTTCAGAAATACGAAAAGTGCGATATTTTAGTAACTACTGAAGATAATTCACTCAAAATTGATATTTATAATGAGTTTTAGACGAAAAATAGGAATATTAAAAAATTTTGGCAAATGGGCGTAGCCACGCCTACTTATGGTTACATGTGTATATCTTGGTAACCGCTGCACCAATTTCTTCCAAACTTGGCACAGTTGTTGGTCCTTCTACAACATACCAAATGGCCGAAAATTTTTAAAATCGGACAATAACCACGCCCACATCCCATATAACGGTAATTTAGAAAAATACGAAATCCTCGATAAATCAGTAAATATTGAAGCTAATTTATTCAAAATAGATAGTTGCAACAATTTTTTACCAAGAAATACGCTTATGATACAATTTTGGAAAATGGGCGTGGCACCGCCCACTTATGATCACATATATGTATGTATCTCGCTAACCGTTCTAGCAATTTGAACCAAACTCGGTATGGTTATTGTGCTTGCCACATAAAAGCAAAGCGTTGAAAATTATTGAAATCGGACTAAAATTACGACCGCTTTTCATATAACGGTATATTTCAGAAATGCTTGAAACTGCAATATTTCGAAATTTAAGGACGCTAATTTACTTAAAATTTATACACCCCGGCTTATCGTGTAGCGGTAGCTTTCGGAAAGGTGGAAAACATATATTTAATAATTGCGCCGGGTATTTAATGTTCGGCTCCGCCCGAACTTAGACTTTCTTACTTGTTTTAAATAATTTTTTGAACTAATCATAGCTCTAAAATTTAAAAGTCCTTAAAACAAATCCTGACGTCAGAATAAAAAACTAAAAACGCAGCTTTACTATATTTGGCCCATTGTTGCGTGAGTAAATTGATTGTTTCGTGTGTTTTGAATTTGTTTTGGTTTTGTCGCAAGGTGTTATCTCATTTACTCTTTCTGAAGTTTTTAGATATATGTACATACAAACATATGTATATCTTTTGATTTATAATTAGTTTTTAATTTGTTTTTCTGATTTTTCCAGTTTTTTTATGCAAATTTTTATAAATATTTTATTGATTATTTTTTATTTGTTGTAATTTCTTTTTCTTGGAATTTTTATATTTGTGTTCTATTTTTTCTTAATTTTGTTCAATTTAAACTTTTTATTTTATTTATTTTATATATTTTTTAATATTTTAAATTGACTATTTTATTTTTTTTTGAATTTTTTCATTGTTGCGCATTTTTTATTTTTTTTTGGTTTTATAATTTTCAGTGTACCACTTAAGTCTACAATTTGGTTTTTTTATGTAATAAAATTTATATTTATTTTACACTTTTTGTTAATAAAAACTATACTTTGAAATTCTATACTATAGTCGATATCTTTCTACAACCTTAAAAATTTTATCTCGCTCCCTTTACCCTTTCGTTTCATTAATTTTTCTTATCACCTCGTAGGCAAATACATAACTTTAACTTATCTTTGTATGTCACTTTTCTTATTATCTTATCACAAATCAAGTAAATTTTTTTCCAACAGTGAGGTGTAGAAGTTTTGTTATATCAACGGTTACCACTTTGCGCATTTTCCCCACTTGAAAGCGTAGCTAACAATGTTTGCTCATGAATTGTGTGGCGTTAATGACCCTCATAAAATAATTAAATATGGTTTGTTGTTCATACAAAATTTTTTATGTAGGTATTTACTTATGTATGTATTCCCATAGCTAACTCCGCTACCCAAGTTATAAGCGAAAATAAACTTTCAAACACGAATTCATTCGTGAGTAGCAATAAATAAATAAACAATACCAGAGATTATCTGGCGGTTGCATCTATTTGCAAGTTTTTCAAGTTTGTTTGAATGTTTTTAATTTCAAGTGCAAGCGTCATTACAAATTAATGTAATACTAATTTTGCACATAATTATTTGCATGCGCTTGTATATACAGTGATAGACATAAAAATGAGGTCCCTTTGGTGTCGATAGAAAATAAAATGTATTTACATTTTTATTTTTTATTTTTTTCTTTATTAAATAATTTTGATTAAGATTGGGCAACCAATTGACAAAGTTTGATTTTTATGTTTTTCTTCTTTTATCATTTTCTTTTCTTGTGTACGATTATAATTAGCTCTCATAGTAGCTTTGTGGTAGATACTAGAAAATCATTCTGTATATATATTATGCTGCTATTTATTCACCTGTATTATATAATAATAACAAGCGTAAAACTTTCCACGACAAGTGCTTAATTTTTCTGCATTTTTGCTTCTTCCTATGTCAAGTACCTACCAGCACACTTGTAAAACAATGCTGCATTGCTACAAAAACAAAATGTGCGAAGAACAATAATTGAATTAATTACACAGGCAACAAATTGCAAAATTTTTTAATGAGCAAAAATAATATAAGAACACTTGAGTAAATGCAAAAAAAAAACGAAAACAAATATCAAAACGGAAATGTAAAAAAAAAAACTATCTATCTACAGTCATACATACCTCATAGGTACGTACGTACGTAGTAGCAGAAAGAATAAGTAAGAAATAGTAAAAAAATAAAAAAACGTGAGGGGAAGAAAAAAAATACGAAACCATGACAAAATCTGCATGAATTTCCAATTATACCACACAGCACTTGTGAGTTAGGCCGACGCTGGCAACTTAAATCATTATACTTATACATATTATA
>NW_016163408.1:33741-36700 GCF_001687245.7 Rhagoletis zephyria | reverse complement strand
TAGCTCACACACATAGCACAAAGCTCGATTTGGTGTTTAATGCATCTCCGCGCCGGCAGAACTGCTTCCAGTATTTCGCCAGGTTTGCGTCCGTAAGAAACGTAAAAAAACTTATACCGCACGCTTTCCTTTTGTTTTCACTATTACACTTTACCACTGCACACTTCGTTTTGCCTTAATAATTGTTTAAAACCAGGCAGAAATATTAACGCACAAATATTAAAACAGTTTTTTGGTTTTTTTTTATGACACAATCAACATTTGCACCAAGATGACTTCTCGCACACAGCTGATTCTGTCAAAATCACAAAGAGCGGATTGGCGCAAACTCTGTTTCTCTCAATCGTGATATAGATATTCATAATGTTAAATGTAAACTTTTAAAGTATTATATATGTAAATCTATGTGATGAAATACGTAAACGATTGCACTGCTGGTGCTGGAAGATTGTTTTCAATAATGAATATAATTAAATTTTCTAAGAGAAATCGTCTTAGTGTGTTATCATTGGAAAATCAATTTTATTTAAAATTTAATGGCATTATTCATAAAAAATGAAGTAGGTTTAAAGAGCTTTATAAATTGACGTTTTCATAAATTTTTCAATTTATAAACCTTTTATAAAGCTACTTTATTTTTTATGAATAAATTTATTGACGGAAAGTTCGTGCCCATAAATATGTAAATAATAACGCATATTTTAGCGTTTTTCTTATAATTATATACATATGTATACTGTACGTGTTTGAACTAAGTGCTATAAAATAATTTTTGTACAAATATATGGAGACTTAACGTTTATAAACATTATTAGTCGGTTTCATGCTATATTTTTTTTTAAATAATGGACTTCTGCACTTATGCAATAATGCTTCATTTTGTTTCAATAATTAGTATTCATATAATTGGTTATTGTCTGTGATGACTAATAATTGGACGCACAATAACATGTGTTAATGTTTACAAAAATTCTACCCCGCTTTTTTAGAGATTAGTCACAGTTTTTATTAACAATCTACCTATCATTTGGTCTCTGAAGTGACAACACTGGTTGCGCTTGCGCTTTTCTTAAATTCCAGAATCGTGCGCGCACAACGTCCTCGTTTCAACTGAAGTAATCGACTAAATGGCCGAGTCGTTCGCTCTCAGCAAAAGACACTAACACATATTCAAAATGTGATAGTGTTAGTGTGCCCATCACTAATCTAGACGCCAAGTGTTTTCATTTGATATCTCACATTTTGTAATTCAACGCAAGGATCTTATAAGTTCTTAGGCTTAAGCACTAAAGATAATACTCCTATCGATACAGAATATATAAAACAAAATCTTATCCAAATCCGTTCAGTAGTTTTCGAGATAAGCGTGGTCAAAAATGTTGCATTTGCTTTATACTACGTAACGATAAGATAGCAATTTTAAATAGGTGGCAACTCTACTTAAAAAATACAATTTTTTACATGCGAAGGTCCTGCCCTTTCTTTTGGTGTCTCACTTTGTTATCAAACGAACAGTGATGATCTATAACTTTTCAAAGGTGGCAACACTACTCAAAAAAATAAAAAAATGTTTCATACCAAGAGGCTAAATATTTTCGTTTGACGGTGACGGTGCAGAACTGACACCTTCGCTTACTAAGATTGAAGAAAATAATTTAACAGGTGGCAACCCTACTCAAAAATAAAAGATTTGTGCTTATTTTGAGGCCAATTCCTTTCATTTGACACCTCATTTTTTGTAATCCGACGAACAGTGAAGATCTTATATTTTTTAAACAGGTGGCAACCCTACTCATCAAAATATTACATTACTGCCTACATATCTCGAGGCTACGCTTTTTTATTTGACAGTGACGGTGCAGAACTGATGCCTACGCTTATTAGAATTGAATATAGTAATTTTCTTAACAGGTGGCAACCCTATTCAAAAAATAAGACATTAGCGCTTTTCTAGAGATCAATCGCTTTCATTTGACACCTCACTTTTTGTCATCCAACGAACGGTGTGGATCTTATTGTTTTTTAGACAGTTGGCAACCCTATTAAAATTCTCAGTAAAAAAAGGTCACCCTCCTATCGATACAGAGTGTATTAGAGAAAATCTTGTCAAAATACGTTCAGTTGTTTTCGAGATTACCGCGTACAAAGAATCTCGACTTTCCTTTATACTATGTATAGATTATATCCACCTTTTATATCTAAATAACGATATTTTGGCATGAATGGATAAGGCAAATCTCATTTTTGGCACAGATGCCAGTTACGTAGTTTAGCAGAACCGCGATCTGAGAATTTTCATTTTAAACCGCCAAACACTGTGTGATGGCTAATAGTGCGCTATGATCAATTAACCAACTTTAGAATGACCTCACCTGACGCCAACAATGACGGCTGAGTGCAATTAATCTACAAGTCACACTGCCATAAATGGCAATTTCACGGCGAGATAAATACAATGGACACACAAATAGTACAGAGATAAATGCGTCAAATCCATACAGATATGAATGTCAATTCGTTGGTACGCTGGCTGCGAATATTTAACCTCAACTAATTCCGTTAAGCACGTTATGTACAAATATGAAGAGAGGGAAGAATCTTTATATCCGAACGGTTATAAAAATCTACTACTTGCTAAACAATTTTGTACCACACTCTAAAAAATGTTTGTTTAAATTTGCGCTTATTAAGATAGGTAACCAGTTTCCTCTCTTAATGAATGCAAATTTACACACCGTTTTAATTAAATTAAACACTGCTTGCTTACTTTTACTTATCATATATGTGGCGTAGAACAAATTTCAAATTCGTTTCACTTTTTCACAGTTTACACATAAAACGTTTAAAACTTCCTCTAAAAAGATTTCCTTTAAATTTACGCATATAAAGAGAGGTGACCAGTTTCCTCTCCTAGTGTGTGCAAAATTAAACACTGTCTGTTTACTTTTACATATCAAAT
>NW_016163408.1:9096-32304 GCF_001687245.7 Rhagoletis zephyria | reverse complement strand
TATTAAGATAGGTAACCAGTTTCCTCTCTTAATGAATGCAAATTTACACACCGTTTTAATTAAATTAAACACTGCTTGCTTACTTTTACTTATCATATATGTGGCGTAGAACAAATTTCAAATTCGTTTCACTTTTTCACAGTTTACACATAAAACGTTTAAAACTTCCTCTAAAAAGATTTCCTTTAAATTTACGCATATAAAGAGAGGTGACCAGTTTCCTCTCCTAGTGTGTGCAAAATTAAACACTGTCTGTTTACTTTTACATATCAAATATGTCACGTAGCGCACACAAGGTGTGGGTTTTGGGGTTAAATTTATTGTGATTTAAGAAATTTTGATAGAAAAAAATTTATTTTCCATTTATTGCGCGTCATTTTGTTAGAATTTTTCTTTTTTCTTGAGAGTTCTTTAAAGTTTAACTGCGAATGAAAACATTGTCCTAAAAATATGCACTTTACAGCCTAAAAAAGTTTACCACTGATATGTACTTAATAAGCATTCGAAGATTTAATTTGCTAACTTCGAAAAATACAAGTTCAGTTAAATTTTCGTTATTCGAAGTATTAAAAAATGAGAAACCAGAAATCAACGTAAATGAATAAAAAAGTGTAAAAATTTCGTGAAATTATTTAATTTATTTATATTAAAATTATTTTGTAAAATTTTGTAACACATTTGAAAGTTGAGTGCATCTTTAACCGTTAATTTTTTCAGGATTTAATGATCGGACCTAAACCCAATTACGGGACGACCCTTAAGGTACCATCTTTCCGGTAAAAAAAGAATCATTGGAATCGGTTCACGCGGTGCAAAGTTATGCGGTGGAATAAATAAAAGAATTAAAAATACTCCGAAGAATTAATAACCTCCCCTTTTTTGAAGACGGTTGAAAATGGCTGAGTTCTTTGTAAATTTTATGTAAATAAAATGCAATTTATGAAAAAAACATAACATACATATCATTAAATCCTACACTGTACCCGTTAGTGATGAATAGGGATCTAATTCATTACCAATTATACCTACCTGGACATAGTTTCCAATTGTTCCAGGGTAGTAATACAGTACGTGCAAGTTCTATTTGCATGTACATTTTTATATATCAGGGGTGGGCAAGGCGGATGCGGAAAAGAGCTACATGTAAATTCTAAATGCTACAAGAGCCACAAAAAAACAACAAAAACACAAATCTTATTTTTAAATAAAAATATTATTAGAAATGAAAAACATTAATTTTATTATTATTCTAACGTACTTAAGATTGATATTAAAGAAAATTCAAAAGATCCCTTCGGCCAAATCTTCAATATCTGGTTTTACGTCAGTTAAAGCTGTTCAAGAGAAAAATATCCAAAATAGTACGCGAACAGAAAATTTGCAGAAACTTGCAAGACAGACGAAGAGCTGATAGACTGTTTAATTCGAAAGTATAAATTGAATATGTTAGAAAACAATTCCTGAAGTCTTATCCTGACACAGTTCACTGACTAAACGAATAATTACTTACTTCTTACAAGTCTAATTAGTCGCATTTTACTTTTTTAACATCCAAACCATCAAATCAAGTTTAGGGATTTTGCGCAAATTCCAACCAGCTGTTTTTGATCGGCTGTTTTCTTGTTGGCAAATTGCTGTTGGCAAAAATTTTTCCATCAGAAACTAGCAGCTTTCCCTCATGATGAAATGTCATTTTCTTTTCTCAACTTTCCCTACTTTGCAAGTTGCAAGCGGATATTTCAAATCTGGTTCTTGTTGCCGGAATTCAAGCAATGGCAAAGCTATATGTTGCATTTCCAAAAACTCTAAACTCTTCTTCGCTTTTCTTAGAAAGGAGTATTTCGGATATTGTAAATTCATCCTCAGTTATGTTACTTAAAAAAGGATTTATGAAGTATGCACACTGAGCTAGAGCTGCCAAACTATCGATAGTCAAGTCCATCGATGTTTTACGGTAGTCTTAAGGGTGACTATCGATACTATCGATAGTATCGACCCATTTCATATGTTTTTTTAAATCCATTTATTTTTCGTTATCTTGCTCTTATAAATTTGTTTATTTTAGCGGCTCACGGTTGCATTTTAAGATCGAGAAATATTCACCCGCCGTGTAAAAAAAGCGATTTCATAAATTTTCCCAGCAATCCGCCTTTCAGAAATAAAAAAACATTCTTTCGAAAGGCACTTTACATGCAAGGTGCCACTGTTCATGCAACTACTTTCTGAAATTTCTCAATTTGACAGTCTACTGCATTGTCCGGTCTGGCACGCTCTTAAGACGGCAATGTAACCCTGCTATTCCCACGCTTAAAATAAAAAATGACGCTTTTAGAAATAATGCCATGAACCAACTAAACAGATTACCCACCACGGCAACCGCGTATTTGTAATTGCATTTGAGAAAAAAAAAGTTGATAATGTAATTTTTTAATCGGTTGTTTCATTCGTACACATGGTTTCATTCGGTTTCACTCACATGGCGGCGAAAAAATGACGTCACTGCGAAAAAGAATACTTGTTTCTCT
Source organism: Rhagoletis zephyria (assembly GCF_001687245.7). Taxonomy (NCBI): domain Eukaryota; kingdom Metazoa; phylum Arthropoda; class Insecta; order Diptera; family Tephritidae; genus Rhagoletis; species Rhagoletis zephyria. The sequence continues at coordinate 29,779 of NW_016163408.1, read as the reverse complement.
ATGGTTAATAAGCCGATTGTAAGAAATGTAACTCGAGTTGAATATTTGAGAAAAATCCGTATGTATGGCAGTGGCTCAACGTGCAGAAGTGCTTGCTGTTCGGAGTGCGAATACCGTCAGTGCGACACATGATTTTTATTTTTTTCTGTTCTTGGTTTTTCTTAATTACGAAAAAGCCTCTGTGAAGTGCAGAACCAACTCAAACGACGAAAAAACTTGATTCAAGTCGCATTACTGGTAATGCAAAAATGAATGCCCCACTTTTCTAGTACATCGCCGTGGGGGGAAAAATGCATTTTCGAATGTGTGTTTTACTGATTATTTTTTCGATTACTTACATTAGATGCACTGGGTGAGTGTGCAAAGATGCTTGATACAATTGGTTGCTCATCAGATGGAGCCTGAAATTTAAGATTTTTGTATTCTTAATTATGAAAATGTTTGCGTTTAAAATTTAAACCGAACTGTTTAAATTCTAAACCCAACATTGTGCTATCTATTTTTTAACTTGGAAGGTTTGCATTTGATACTGAATTTAATTTGGTCATATATGTAGGCCAAAAAGTTTAAAATTAAAACCGAAATTTTTAACCATGTAGTGGCAATATTTGTGTATGGGGATGTTTTATATTGATAAAAGATTTTGTAAAATGGCTTTTTGAAAATGTGTTATTTCACATCCAAGTACATAATTAAAAATAGCACAGGTGTTTTTTCTCTTAAAACACTAATTAGAGATTTGGGTACGTATAGGTATCACGCTACCAAAACGATAATAAAGAATTTCATCATGAAAATTTTTCGAGAAAATAAATTTTATAACATCGGAAACCAAAAAAAAAAATAGTGTGATGTGCATTTGACCGGACCTACCTATGGTTATGTATTTCGACCCGGAGAATCAGAATTTGAAGTCAGTTTGGCCAATATACCTATATATTTTACTTAGTCTCTTTATGAGTATTATTATTATTCTAAATTAATTAATTTTGGCTTTTCATGCAAATTGCTACAAATTCTAACATGCAAGTACATGTTATCAATAAAAATAAATCCAAATAACCAAAGATGTATGTTAATTTAACTTATCTAGATATATAAAAAAATAAAATAATCATAATCTTTTCATTGGTATAATATTTTTATGTTGCTGGTTAATAGATATAGCGAGCCGCTTGCTCCAAACAGATGCCTGCGCGGACGAGAAAGCAAGAGTCTGGATTGAGTACAGCCGCGCAACTGTAACTGCGTACCTAGAAGAATTATTAGGTCCCATTGCGTCAACTAAAGATGTTTCTCTCAACACATTATTTGATTATTTGGTTTGTATGTAGTTACCAAAACTTGTGTTAAGAGAAATATATTTAACTGTCTACTTTCTCAGTGTACCTTCGCTCCTGTACTCGTATTCAGTTGGGGACTATCTGTAAGTGTTCACTTTGTATTTGAAAAGCATATTCATTCAAACAGCTTAGGCCATAATGAAAAGTCGCACGCGGTCAAATTGCGACCCAATGTCGACCGTAGAAAAGCCTAGCACAATTTAACTTCGCTCTACAAATAGCTTGAACTTTTGGCCAGGGACGCGCCTTTTGCCGTTAATGCGCCAGTGTTACTACATAAGCGGCCGCGATAATGACTTCATTTATGCGCGTGCTTCGGACCCAATATGGCAGCTGCCACTCGAAACTGCTGCAATGCGGTGCTGCATTCAGTGTTGCCAGCAGGGTTGCCGTTTGAATCTAAATAGATCTAATTGGATACATTTTTAGACGAATTTTTGCGGGATACTTATTTTTTCCTATCAGTATAAATGTGGATACTTTTTTAAATAGGCCAAAATTTTATATTTTAGCAATGAACATATGGAGATTTGTCGCAAAGCGCAAAATAACACATACAATGTTTAAAATAGAGTAAATGTAAGCCCCTAATGTTTATTATTTGTAGGAAATGTATTTTTAGTTTCAAAATTTTTGCAACTTTAAACATTTCATGTAAATATTTATGTGTATATTTTAAAGATCTCAAGTTCAAAATCGAATTCTGAACATCTTATACGTATGTATATTTATACAGATTCCTGTTGAAAAATAGATATTTTTCAGTAGTAGTTTTACACACACTTTTCATAGTGTACAGGTACAAATGTAACATAATAATTACTATTTTTTATACTTACTTTGCAAAATACTTATGTATAAAAGATGTAATTTATAAATTGAAATTACAAATGTTTGATTTTATGAAATATAAAAATATATATACACGTATTCCAAGTCCTTAGGATGGGTTAAATTATGTCTTTTTCTTCAAACTGTTTGGTTTTCTTACAAATTATGAGATGGATACGTAAAAAAAGAAAATTGGATACATTTGGATAAATTTTTGGCTTGGTCGGTGATACATTTTCTTGGGACGGCGTGGCAACACTGGTTGCCAGGTCTTCGACATGAGAAAACGTCCCTCTTGGTCAGAAAAAACGTCATTTCCTACCCAAAAACGTTTTTTTCAAATGTCTGCGTAAAGAATTGTTCTTATTAAACTTTTATTGTATACAAAGGTACATAGCTGTGTTCGTATGGAATAGTAGCTTATGTCGAAAGGTTAGCTTTAGTATAAATCGGCATTCGCAGCATACGATTGCGAATGACTCACTGGCGCTGAGCAGTTGAAGAAGTCAATATTCTTATTAAGTCTCATCAAAAAAATTCCTTGTCGTTCAAAGCATAAAGAGAATGCCGCATTATACTAAAGCCGACTTCCCCACATAAGCTACTATTCCATACGAACACAGATATGTACGTAAGATTTATTAAACGACAGAGAACATTCAAAATTCATTGTAAACTGGTTTGAGATCGTTAATATAAAATCATTTTGTACCTAAACTTGTGATCAGCTGATTTAGTCATCAACATTTTGATCGATTTTGGCGGTTTCTCTTTTGTTTATTTAATGTTTATTATTTTTCCATAAAAGCCTAGCTCATTATATAACAAACAAAATATAAATCCACATTTCAAACTTTGTGCAAAAATTATAAAGAATATGCAAAGTTTCAGCTAGATTTTCAACTTTTATTCTGATTTTTAGAATCTTTTTGGGTATGCAGTTTTAAGGTGCAAAAGAATCGCGTTGATTTTTAACATTTTTTTTCTAATAGACATTTGGTTAGGTGGTCGGTTGTCGAAAATGCTAAATTACGTTCTGATAAGAAGGAACACAGCAATAGTTTAGTCTTTTTTGCGTTCATTATTTTATTTTTGACATTATTTTTTACATTTTTTCTGGCTTTTTATGTTGCTAAACCTTTTTTGTGCTTTTGCAAGCGTGCGTGTTGCAATTGATCTTCCTGATTTTGCTTTTAATGTGCAATTTCAAACATTGCAATAAGCTTCGTAACCTCAAGTGTTTACACAACCAGCTTTTGAACACGGGATCCTTAGTCCAAGAATAAAAAAAAATGCGCGTACGCTTGGTTTGCATCATATTTAAGTCATCTGTGTCCAAAGAATGAATATCTTTTGAAGCAGCTGCTGCAAAGCACAAAGCTTGTTCAGGTTTATTAAGAAAATAATTCAAAATCAGTTCCACTTAACAGATTTAGTAACAGAGAAAAATTACTGGGAAGTTAAAAAACGTCATTTTTTACACAAAAAACGTCCAAACGTCAACAAGATACAAAAATTACGTTAAAAACGGCAACCTGGCAGCGCTGGCTGCATTGCTAAACAAACTGATGGCCAAGCTAGACTCGTAAGCGGGTACAATTTGTTAAACTGCTGTCTTAGTGTTAAAAGCCTCTTTAGCCTGTTATACCATATGATATGACCTCTAACATGAGCACAATTACGTGGCAGTTAACACTAAACATTTGACCAATAAATGCAGATGGCGAACCGGCAATAGCAATTAGATATTTAGTAATATTCATATGTACATACATATTTATGGTTTATCGCGATGATTTTTTCGAAAATACTTAGAAACAGATAAACACTTACATACATGTTTACAAAAATAAATATCACTAGCTTAGAGTCAAAAGTTGCTAAGTCCACCTTTTATGACTAAACACTTATTTTGATACAAGAGGCTAGAGGAATTACAAATGCATCGTTTCGAAAAGGTTTAAGGCAATTGTTTTATTTTTTCTTTTTTATATTCAATGAAAGGGAAATTCACTAAGTCTAAAAGATCTACCTAAAATCCATTAAGGCCAAATTAATACGAAATCGTTTAATGCAGATTGAATATTTCTGTTTCGCATAGAGTTTGGCTTTGCTTTAAAACGCAAAATGTTATTTTCAAAGTTTTGCGCAATACTTAAAGAAAATGGCTATAAGAGGTTTTCCTTTCCTGTAAAATGTATATAAATGTACTTAGCAGCTTTTTACTCTAAGCTAGCGATGTGTATAAAACAACTTCATATTTGGCTGATTCTTATAGTTATAGCATTATAAGTTTCTAACATCAATGGGGTGTAGGCCTCTATTATTACTATTTCCTCTAAACAGACTGAGTCCCACTTTGAGGAATATTTCCCCATTCCTCGACAATTGCTTTTCTAAGGTATTGTGGGGCCATGTTGGTAAACCTCTGATCACAATATAGACCGACGGTTTTCTACTGGATTTAGGTCCGGACAAATTGATATTTCTAACCTGCAAACGCATTGTCATATTGAAAGATAAACTTAACGCTAGCATATTGCTTTCCAAACTCAATTAACATCTAACGAGTTTATGTAGTAGCCCGCATAGATGTGAAACAAATAAGTGTTGCTTTATATGAGATTACCGCCAAAGTTGAGTCATATATAATTCTGTTTTGTTGATGTGGTTTTACTTCAATATTTGTGGGACATACAAATTTAACTTTTTTCAAAATGAAATCTGGCTAATTCATGGCGGCTTTTCAGTGAGGGCTAGTGATATCAAAAAAATTAAATAATCGATTAATCGGTTAATTGATTAATCAAAAGCATTCGATTAATAATTGCAATTAATCATAAGAAATTAACAAATTAATCGGTCGTTCCGATTAAAATGAAAAATTAATAAAAATACATCTACATAGGTTATAAACATTGACTGTTGTATTTAAGGATACATTTCTAGTTAAATTGTGGAAGCTTTCACCATGAATTCAGTGCGCAAACAATCAAGAAAATTAAAAACGGAGGAAACAACAAATATAAATATGTAAAGTAGTATACCATCAGTTATACACCCCGTGTCAAAATTATAAGCGCACCACAAGAATTTCTTTTGTTATTTAATTTTAGTTATTTTTTAAATACAGCTTATTCTTTAGCAAAACCCGTATAAATATAAATATGTCAAACGTTTTGCAATATTAAAAAACAAATTAAAAAAATCGAGCTTTTTAATTAGATTTCTTAGAAATATTTTCAGTATGCAGTTTTGTAGCCCATTAAATTTTCGTATAAAAAATTACTTACCGTTGATTTTTGTATTTTTTTACGTATTTTTTTACCGAGTTGGCGGCCGCTGTGGTGTACTGGTAAGTAGTGCGCGCTTCCACTCCACAGGGCCAGAGTTCAAGCTCTGGTCAAATCAACATCGCACAAAAATGTAGAAAAAAGGTTTTTTCTTAACAGCGCCAATCTATTACACTGTACAGCACTCGGCTGGGTATTGGACCAAACCAACTTTTTTTAACCCTCTAGTAGGCCAATTTTTTTATGAGTTTATTCAGGAATGGGTGATTTTAGCACGAGAAATCCAAAACTGATGTCCATTTCGATCTGTGACAGTAACTTTTTCCTACAGGGGAGAAAAACCAAGACCGTCTGGAGACGGGCTCGCCGATATACTTACACATATTTTCAGCTTTCTCTTACACAATGTTGACCTACGAACCGGCAATCCCGTCTGCAGATGGTCAAAAATGCAAAACTGGGGTTTTTATATGCCGGCAAGCCGGTCTGTAGACGGTCCGTGTTCGAAAGCAATTTTCTCCATTTCGAATGGTGACATAATTATATAACTTATATTAAAATACGGTGCTTTTAACTACGAGATCCACCGAATTTTTTTATATCAAAAAAGTTTACAAAAGAAAAAATTTCTTTAATTACGAAATTACTAAATAGCAAAAAATAATTAATTTTAACCGTGTCCTTCACAATCTGTGATTCAACTGCTGATTAAAATAAAACGGATTAACATAACGGATTCAAATTTACTTCGCCATAAGGGTACGATTTTTGTCTAAAGATCGTGCCTTCGAATATAGAAAAAAATTATTATAGGTGCATTAAAAAGGTGTTCAGTTAACGACCGTCTGGAGGCGGTTCAGCCTACTAGAGGTTTAAGAGACTGAGTCATAAGTAAAAAAAGTAATTTCTTCGTTTTTCGAATCGAGATATGGGTCTTCGAAGTTCGAAACTGGACCTTTGGTAAAAAATTATTTTTAATTATTGCATGTAAAAAACCAAAAAAAAAATAATTGAAGTACAGACGTGGTCCGCCTTTTGCTCTTCTTTATATTGTGTATATATTTTTTTGTGAAAACTTATATTACAGGTGATATAACGGGTCAAAGGTCAGATCATCGTAAAAATTAAAAACTTAATATGTATTTCAGAAAATTTTTAACTGATTTTTAAGAAATTCGTATTGTTGTAAAGGTGATTTAACCCTCTTCTTGTGATGTGCATATTTTTATACTTCGTATATAAAAATTTGAGAAAAGGCGCATTTAAATGAAGAACTAACTTTTTTTTTTATAAAAAAATATTTGAAACAAAAAAATTACTAACCGATTTTTAAAAAATTGGTATCGTTGCAAAGGGGGTTTACCCTTCTTCTTATATGCATATTTGTATACTTCGGGAATAAAAGTTTTAGAAAAAAACACTTAAGAGGAAATAATAACTTTCTTTTTTTAATTTTAAACAAAAAAATTACTCACCGGTTTTTAAAAAATTGGCATCGTTGTTGAGGTGAGTAAACCCCCTTTCGTCTAATATGCATATTTGCATACTTCGTATATAAAAATGTGAGAAAAAACACTTAAAAGGAAAAAACACCAATATTTCTTATAAAACAAAAAAATTACAGAAAAAAGGTATTTAAATAAAATAAATAATTATTAGTGTTTTAAGCATTAGTTCGTTCTTGTTCACCCACAGCCCTGTTGAAAATAAAGCAATGGTAGACGTAACTGAAGTCTAAGGCATATAAAAATATAAAAACTCCATGGTTTTTGATTTTTTACATGACAGGTTATATATAAAAATTAAAGGTAGTTTTCTGTTTTATTTAAATAAAGTATTCAATTGTATTACTAATTAGTCATTTTTCAGTTTAAAATATTTTTTATGAGAAAAAGTTGGTATTTTTTCCTTTTAAGTGTTTTTCTCAAATTTTTATAAACGAAGTATACTAATAAGCATATCAGAAGAAAGGGGGTTGATCGCCTTTACAACGGCATCAATTGTTTAAAAATCGGTTGGTAATTTTTTCCTTTAAATGTGGTTTTTCTCAAATTTTTATATACGAAGTATAAAAATATGCACATCACAAGAAGAGAGTTAAATCACCTTTACAGCGATACCAATTTTTGAAAAATCGGTTAGTATTTTTTTGTTTGAATTATTTTTTTATAAGAAAAGGTATTTTTTCATTTAAATGTGTGTTTTTTTTTTAATTTTTATATACGAAGTATACAAATATACATATCAGAAGAAAGGGGATTTAACCGTCTTTACAACGATACCAATTTTTTAAAAAAACAGTTAGTAATTTTTTTGTTTAAAATATTTGTTTTTGATAAAAAAAAGGTAATTTTTCATTTAAATGTGTTTTTTTTCTAAAATTTTTATATAGGAAGTATACAAATATGCATAACGGAAGAAAGGGGGTTTAATCAACTTTACAACGATATAAGTCTTTTTTTAAATCAGTTCAAAATTGTTTGCACCATCAGGAATTTAATTTTTCGAGGACCTGAAATTTGACCCCTTATAGCACCTGTAATATAAGTTTGCACAAAAAAAGTTATATATCATTTAAACAAGAAGCAAAAGGAGGACTTCGTATATATTTTTAGGTTTTTAGTTATTTACATGAAATAATTAAATATAATTTTTTACCAAAGGTCCTATTTCGAGCTTCGAAGGCCCATATCTCGATTTCGGAGGCCAAATTCAAAAAACGGAAAAAGCACAGCTTTACCTATGACTCAATCTCTTAAAAAAAATGGTTTGGTCCAATACCCAGAAAAAAAGTTGAGTGTTTTTATTATTATGTACCGAGTAGAGCGAACACAATTCATTGTTGCTAATGGGGGTCTTCACACCGATCTTGGTACTCGATAACTCGGTGTTCGGTAATTTTCACCCATGTATTTAGTTTGTGTAAATTTTTTTATTATCGATTTACCGGTTACCGGATTATCGTGGTGAAAGCTAGGTAATATTCTGGTAGTTGGTAAACTGCAATTAGCTATTTGATATTTATCCAATTTTAAATCCGCCCGATGTCGAAAGGCATAAAGCATATGAGAAAATAAAATTCCTTCAATTTTCTGTTACAATTCTTTTTTTATGGGAAAAACTCAGCTGTTGATAGACATAGTTTACCAGACTAACAAAAGAAAACTGAAAAGGAGGTTCACATCTGATGAAATTACCGAGTACCATCTAGCAATTTACCAAGTACCAACTAGCAGGTGTGAAGACCCTTAATATTATTGAGTGGTAAGAGTGCCAATTTTTTAACGTAATTTTGATTCATACATTATTGTGTGAGTAAAGTAGTAAATTTTTGATGGTTTCTTTTCGGTTATTTTGAAAATTAGCCGGTTAATCGCTCGAAAAAAAATGAAAATCACCGATTATAATCGGTTATTCGATTAATCGTGCCATCACTAGTCAGGGCTTACTGTATTGTTTTTCATAATCTAACTGTAGTTCGTCTTTTAATATTTCGTTGGCTTAGTTCGCAAACGTGCTAAGTCGACTTTTTATGTAAATTGAGATTTTGATGCAGTAAGATAGCATAACTGAAAATACATCATTACCAAAAAAGAAAATTACCGTAATGTCGTTTTTACTTGTTGTTATGCATTGGTACGCAAATGTGCTAAGTCCAAAAAAATCCAAAAAAATATATATACACGTCTGTCCGTGTATACGATAACTCGAGATATCTCAACGAAATNGTTGCGCTTTATCCAAGGTAAGTTGGTATTAAAAATGGGCGAATCGGAATGTAACCACGCCCATTTCCGATATAAAGATATTTTCTAAAAATGCAAAAACTACGATATTTCAGTAAATATTGGATGCAAATTGTTCAAAATTAGTATGTGAAGTAGAATTTTTGTAAAAAATATTATTATTATTTTTGGAAAATGGGCGTGACCCCGCCCACCTATTATGAAATGCTGTATCTCAGTAGCCTATTCACCAAACTCGGTACGAGCCTTATTTAGGGTCTAGCTAAGAAATCTGTTAAAAATCTAAATCACTTAAATCGATGATCGCGATAACCACTCAGCAGAAAATAAGATTATGATACATTTTTGGATAATGGGCATGGCGCCGCCCACTTATGACCACAAATGTGTAACTCGGTAACCGATTTATCAATTTCTACCAAACTCGGTGCACTTAATAAACCTGGTACGGAAAAGCAATTCGTTGAAAATTATTCAAATCGGACCAAAATTACATTCGCTTCCCGTATATCTAACGGTAAATTTCAAAAATACGGAAACTGATATTTCAATAACTGAAGACGCTAATTTACTTCAAGTTAATACTTACAACAATCTCTTAACAATAAATAAGACTGCGTGACACCGCCCACTTTATGACTACAAGATGTATTTCGGTAGCCACTTTAGCGATTTCCACTAAACGTGGTTCAATTATTTCATTGAGTTTAACTCAGGATATTATCGAAAACCTTTGAAATGGGGAAAAAAGCCCCTGCTTACGACAGTATTTGATACCTGCGCCGGGTATATAAAGTTCGGTTTCGCCCAAACTTATACCTTTTTACTTGGTTTTAATTATTTTCTTTTATAAATGGTACATAAATTTACGACTTAAAATAGTTATTTTTATTAATAACAATGAAATGAAACTGTATTAGGTTATAATTCATTTTAAAACAATAAAATATATTTAAACTAAACAATTAAATCTTTTAACAATAAAAAATAATAAAAAAAGATTGATAGAAAATGTGCTAAGTCCACATTAAAAGAATAAAATCTTAAAGAGAAAATGTGGTAAGTCCTAAAAGAGCCTATAAGTTTGCAACAGCTTTATTGGTACTAAAACAAGACGAACTAAGGAATAAAACCGCATTTACAGATTAAAAAAATATTGAAAACAAAAAAAGTTAGACGGTTTTTTGTCCCTCCTGAAAAATAAAAAAAATGGACTTAGCACGTTTGTGAACTAAGCCAACGATTTGCTTTACTCTTCGTAAGCCTATTTAAAGATTTACTTGCACTTTATTTCACTACCACTCCAATTCATGAGAAGCCACTTATCATATTTATTTAATTTTTAGTATTCAAATATTTATTATAATTATTTAAAGTAAAGTATTTTGAACACTTTAATGTTTAAAGTATCCTTCTAAAAATACTTTTAAAATATTTTTCTTTCAGTATTTCATCGTCCTTACAATTCCAAAATTGCAAAGCCTAAACTTACACTGGTTTTAAACCAAGTTATTGTTTGATTTTTTCATGGAAAATAACATGATTGAAAGGCATGTCACACGATTATGCATTTGCTCGAAATTTGGTGCAAATCTATCCTAGTCGTGTGAATGCCCAAATATTTTTCTTTATCCCAATAACGAAAAACTGTTTGTCAAAATTTTTAGTAGAAGTTCGCTGTACTGCACCAATCGTGACTGCAAAAAAATTTCCCCGCCATTTGTGACAATAACAAAATATAAAAATATACCAATCGTGTGACACTGCCTTAAGAAATGTGATTCAAGTGGGACATTACAAAACACATTTGTATGTCTGGCTGTTAGCGAAACGTGCAGAGATGATTGCTGTTATTTGTTAGCATTCAAATGGTTCGGGTACGAATGCCGTCAGAGGGAACAACAGAAAGTTTTTTTTTTGTTTTTTTTTTTAAATTATGAAAAAGCTTCTCTGAAAAGAAGAAAAAAATCAAACGACGAAGAAAACTGATCCAAGTTGAATATTTGAGGACAAATTGACAGATCGCGAGAAGGGGCTATCAATATGTTTTATAACGGTATTCTTCTTTATTTGGAGCTGAAAAAACAGTATGATTGGAAGAGGATCAGGGTTACCACTGAACAACTTTCTTTCCTACCAAGAGCTGGTCCAAAAACCTATCAAAATGGCTTCTTCCCTACCATCTAAGATAACGGCGTTTCACGGCAGTAAATACATTTATTTTGCTGGTTTCTATACTTAAAATAAGATTTCCAGGTAAACAAAAAAAAAATAATAATAGCTGGTATATACATATTTAAGTACATATTATGCATAGCTACGGTGATCATATTTAAGGGGGCCGAATACGGAACAAAAATTAATTTTGCTATTTTTTCCACAAAAGCTAACCTTCCTTAAGGCCGGTCCACATAGAACTTTCGCGTTGGCTTTGGCGTTGGAGTTGGTTTGACAGAACGCACGTTAAAAGTATGCTTGCTACAATGAACGTTTGGCAGCGAATGCTTGGGCCACTAAATTAACATACTAACGAGAGATTAATTAATATTTCATATCAATAATTGCACTAAAAAAGATATTTCTTGCTCGCACTTGATTGAAAAGGAAAAATATTTCACATAATTGTATTTATTTGCAACAGCTGACGAGCAGCGTACGCGAAAAGTTGAGAGTTGGCCATCTTTTTGCTTTGTGTTGGCGTGAGCGTTGTCGAATTTCGGCTATGTGGACGGCTGCATTTGAATTCATGTATTCATAGTCAGCTGTTGAAGCGACGCCAACGCCAACGCAACGCCAAAGTTCTATGTGGACGGGCCTTAAAAACCTTCTTCAATGAGTCTAAACGTATTAGAGTTGAAAGAGCATCCAAAAAGTAACATCCCAAACTTGTGAGATAAGATAAAGTGCAAGTTTGAAATAGTTAGGATTTACCGAAAAATTTTGATTTTTTTTTTTACGGTGTTACGCGGTGTTAATGTTTTCAAAAGAGAAGAAAATTAGCACCACATCTTGCACTTGCACTTTATTATATTAAATTTTAATGAGCTACAAACTTCAAACCAAATTTTTTTCCAAATATTCTGATTAAAAAGTTTGAAAGTTTGGTGAAAATTTCCAGAAATAATTTTTATAGTTATTTGCACAAAGTCGAAAGTTGGATTTTTATTTATTTTTTAGGAAAAGAGCTTAACTTCTATAAAAAAATAAGAAACATAAAATTAATAAAAGCAAAATAGCCAAACGTTGCTAAAATGTCGAGTCCCAATTAATATTTTGGTCACTGTATGTATATCTCTATTCGAATTACAGGCATTCAGGCTAGAAACTAATAACTGTTTATGGAGAAAATTGCGATCATATACCAACATCACTGGTTCATTTTAATGGGCATCGAAATACCGAACACTGAACACGGGATAAATGCAGGGCATGAAAAGGATTACAGAACATTTGGTGTACCGTATAAAATAAAGAAATTACCAGGGCAATTGGTCAAAAAAGAATACTGTCCTTTATAATGCAGGACGGATAGTCACCGCATACATAGCACACCAAAAGTGGTGTGTGCTTTTAACCAGACCTACCTACCGGTAAGTAATTCGACCCGCTGAACCCGAATCTGTGATTCGTTTGACTTCTACACTCTCAAAATTTCGAGTAAATTGCGAAAAACCGGAAAAATGCCAAAAAAAATCGCATAGTTTATAGTTTTAATAAAGCCTTCGGAGTAAATGACATGAAAAATCGGAGCAGAAAATGAAATTCGGACGTAGAATTTTTATACATCACTCATTTGCATACACATATTTATTATGAAGTATATATATACTGTATATATATGTACAAAAATAAGTAAGATAGAAATAAACCTCACGATTAGGCTTGCCAAATTTCCGGGTCCAGGAGCCACCGGGTTTGGAAAAAATTTGCGCGCTGCGGGTTTGCCATTAATTACTTCGAGTTGCGGTTAAAAACTTTGAGATCCTCCGACTTACTGGATATACATATGACTAACCATAAGTTTTCTTTTTAATTTTCGTGTATAATAAAAAATAACATATTCTGTAAACACGTATACTGCCGGAACAAAGTATTGGCACAGCAAATTTTTTAAATATATGCAACAATTTTCATTTCAATATCTTTCCGCTAATTTCGTATAAAAATATGGTTCATTCTACAACAAAAAACATAAAAATATACTTCCTAAACTTTGTGCAAACCTCGCGAAAATTCAGCAAATTTTTATTAGATTTTTTTTTAAATCAGATTTTTTAGAATTAAGTAGTTAGGAATTATCGTTGATTTTTGCAGTGTTGCCAGAACTTTTTGGACGAACCGGCTAAATTGGCAAATAAAACCGGCTAAAAACGGCTAAAATGTTTCAATTAAATTTCACAAGTTCTATTGAAATAAATCAGGAGTAAAACGACTATTTCTTGGAGAGAATTTACAAATTCGAGCCGGAAAAAATTTTGCCAGCAAGAATTTTTGTCGACGATAATTTGAATAAACAAATTCGTTAAATTTGAAAATTTACAAACTGGAGCGATTTTAAAATGAAAAATGTAAGTTAATACTTGTTTACTTAATTAATTTAGTTAATTCCAATGATTTGAAAGGTACTCGGTAAAAAAAAACTGTATTCTTAATCGGAATGCAATCTCAACCAGAGTCGATATAGTAAACCCGACAAAGAAATTGAAACGTATGTTGAAGAAAGTCGGACTGACAAGATATATACACGTAGATCCTGTTTTTTGCCCCTCTGAAAGAATTTTAAAAATTCTATACAAATTTCTTTTGTTTGAAATGCAACCGTGGACACTAGCTGGCAGAAAAACTTGCAAATTTGCGTTCGTACAGAAAATTGCAAGTTTCCCTACATGAGAGAGAATTTGGGAGCATTTTTTCTTACGATCTGATATTTTTAGTGATAATTCTCGCTGGATTTTCGACGAACAAACCTATTGTCTTCCCTACAAGGCCTTTTCGGACTGACCGATTCTCACTACACTCAAATAGAAACCAATACACATAAAAAAAGCTGTAAAAATTTCCCTTCAATTTTAAGGCAGTAAAACAACGACCTTAAGTTAACATCAACCGAGGCCATATGTTGACAAGGGATGCAAAATCACAGTTACACAAAAGAACTGGTCAGATTTTTCAGAAATCCCTTCAATTCTGATGTAAAATATGATGCCAAAAGACTGCAGATCTCCCATTTAGATGACCGGTCATATGACCGGCAGATGTCTCGTAGGATTCCCAGAGAGTTTTGCTTTACATAGAAATTTGTGCTCTTTTATTTTCATTTTGACTCACTTCAGTGCTGGTTCCTTTAATTCAAGTTGGCATTCGGTTTTTGGAATTTAAATAAGCTCTCAGCAAAAAAGTTTGTTTAAAAAAATACATATGTGTACATAGTGCTTGAAAATATAAATTTTTCCCTTACCTTAAACCTTTGGGAGTGGGCAAGAATGATGTTTTGTAATTTAGGCAGAATTGAATATGCGCTATCTGGGAAGACAACATCTATTGTATTTGTTGGCACTATATCTAAACACAAACGCATCTTAAGTGTCTTAACAGTGAAACAATTTCTTATTTTCTAAGTTTGCGAATAAAACTTCGAACTTAAAATTAAGACATTTATAACAAACATTTTATGAAGAAAATCTCTTCTTCGTTTAAAATAAAAATAAGCGAAATCGGCCCAATTTCATACAACCCTGCCTGACATGAAAATTTTCTCCATGATAAGGCTAGTAGCCATTTCTAACAGATTTTGGGTCGCTTAGTCAAAAATGGAAACATATATACATATTTGAAATTTAAGAAAACAAGGCAAATAGCAAAATCGGCTAAAAACGGATAATTTTTTTCTGCAAAAGGGCTAACAAATCGGCTGCCGGCTAAATCGTAATTTCTCCGGCTAGCTTGAAAACGGCTAAAATGGCAACACTGGATTTTTGGCAGTTTTTTTTTCACGCAGTCTCTTCAGTACAACATTTTTTTTTGAAAATACTTTATATGGAAAAAATGCAAAACACCTTCAACAAAAAAATTCTCAAAAATCAACGCGATTTTTGACTAACTCCGAACTTGCATTTTTTACTAGAATTTAATGGGCTGTAAAACTGCATACTCAAAAAATTTTAAAAAATCTGATTAAAAATTTTTATGAAAATTTGCTGAATTTTCGCGAGTTTTTCACAAAGTTTATGAATTATATTTTTATGTTTTTCTGTTGAATGAACTATAATTTTATACAAAATTGGCTGACAAATATTAGAGTAAAAAGTGTTGCATATATTGTGAAAAATTTGCTGTGCCAATACTTTGTTCCGGCAGTGTACATTTGTTATGTAGTATGCATTTGAATTTTTCTTCTAGTACCATTTGAAATATTGTAACAACCTTGTCATTGTTGAAACTACTTTCGATGCGAAGAAAAATATGTGATCTATGAACCTGCCTTTACGTCCATCAATTCAATCACTTGATATCCCTTTAAATACCCAGTGGGTACAACTTTTTATAGAGTATAACGGAGTTCAGAGAATCGCCGAAGGCAGTTGGTAAAATTCTGCCTATACCCAAACCTGTACCTTGGACCCATCTAAGAAACAGAATGAGGGCAAAACTGATATTGTCCCAATTGGCAGGCCTACTCACAGTGCTGACAAACTGACACACTACTTCAAACCAGAGATCCTTTCTGTTTTATGAGCAAAGAAACCCACCAAAATTTTAAGCGTCCTACCATCCTACCAACGAGGAAAAAACCTACCAATTTTGGTAGGAAAAGCCCAAAACGGCAACCTTGAAGAGGATTGGTTCTCAGCTTAGATTTATAGAGCATTTTAATTTGGTTTTTATGGTGATTCAAGGCCTTAGCTGATGTATTATAGGATAGGAATCTGTAGGATCCATGGCCACCCATTACCGTTATGTTACACTTTATTCACACCCCGCATTCGCTGGTGTTTTTTAAAAACTAACTACTAAAGACAATCTTTTAAAATTGATAATTGCAAAAAAATTTTAAAGAAAAAGCGATGTATGTATGTATGTACATTAGGGTAGTCCAAAAACAGTTAAGTCGGAATTGTAATGCTCTCACCCTCTAGGATCGAAAAGAAGTATACCAAAGCACTCAGTGTTTTCCATGCATATTTATGTGGGAAAAAACCAACTTTTCGTAGAAATGGTATATAATTCTTGAAAATCAATATTTTTCGATCGGACAATTCTGGTTCTCTTCTTTTTTAATACTAGCGATTTTTTATTGGTCCCCCTTTTGCATTTTCCGGGGGTTTTGTGGGTTTTTGGCGGACCTATAAGTTATAGCTGCGATGAAAAAATGGTTAAATAAAAAATTGGGTATTATTACTGGGAATATTCTGCAGATAAACAGAGCTCTCTGATAGAATAGAAATAGAAATATTGATTTTTAATTATTCTATACCATTTCTACGAAAAGTTGTTTTTCCCCACATAAAATACATGGCAACTTTGGGCTCTTTGAGCGACCGCTAAATATTTTTTGATTTCAAATTAAAAAAACAGGGTTATATTTTTTCGGTATAGAACAATCCTAGGGGGTAAGAGCATGAAAATTCCGACTTTACTTTTTCACATGCATTTTTGGACCATCCTAATGAACATAGATGTTTATGAAATTTAGGAAAGTGGGTGTGGCGGCACTTAAATATCTCTGTGGCTGTTTTATCGGTACCTTTTAAGCTTTGTACGTTATTTGGCAGGACGTGGTCCAATTAACATCCAAAACAATATTTTTCTATCAGCGGTTGCTGTTTGGATTCGGGATAAAACTGAAGTTTTCTTCACATGGATGCATGACACATATTGGAGAGTAAGGTCTGCCAAACACTTAGAGCAAAATGTTAAAGCAACAAAAATATATATATATTTTTTTGTTTGAGCAGAATGTTGTACTCTTTAAACAGAGAAAAATATCGTCCCACAGACAGCGGTACTTTTTTACGGGTAATGAATGCGCCGATTACATAAAAAGCTTTAATATGAAAACTTAGATTTAGACTTTAAAATGTGAGTTAAAATGTCTAAACAGTCACTATGCAATGAGTCATATGTAGATGGGTGGTTATGTACATATACATATATGTATATAAAGGCTTTAAAAGCTAAGCGTTGTATACATATGTATTGTTTAAACCTCATCCTCTAATACTCCTTACTACATAAAAAAAAAAAACTTAACAAACATTTAAGCATTTAAAAAGCGAATGTATCAAACATAGCCTTAATGTATATTTGCTTGTATGTTATTGTGCTGTCATATTCAAATTGTTAATATGATTGGTGTTTACAGATTAGAAAACAAATATTTCACAAATATTACCACTAATAATTTTATTGCATGCAACAGGCAGCAAATGCGTTCTGCACTTCCCCCAACGCAACATGACGTGCCGCTATGCGCCCGACTCAGCCTAGGCGACTGTTGGCTAAACACAGCAGTGCAACAACTGTTGCAACAAGCGATAACCTTTTGACTTGGGCGCACATCACTTCTGCTAAAAAGACGCCAAAGCTGCGAGCAAATTTGAGTTGGTGTTGCGCCAACTGACAAATTGAATGAATAAAAGAGCTGCAAGTGGTCGGACGGACGAGTGGACTGACGGTCAATGTAACGAGCAAACAACAACTTTTAGAGAGACTTGCGCTGGTGCAAGGAAAATCGGCCGCATTGCTGCATGGAAGCGTGCACTCGCCCCTTTTGCTAATAAGCAACGATGCAACGCCCAACTTATGGCAGCACAGCGCCGAAATGCCTGATCAGGAAAGAGAAAAATTAGAAATGTTTTGAATGTTTTCATGCATGGTGCCAAAAATAATAAAGTGAACAAAAAGCTTTTCCGGCAACAGGTTGTTAGTTGTGTCGAATCCCCAGCTGAGCTCCCACTTGCAATGGCGCTGGCTGGAATCGCCGTTTGCGGTTTCTCTATATTTTAGAAGGTGTTGCCGCTGCGCAGGCATAACGCATGAGGGATATAATATAAAATTTAAAAAATCACAGCATTTAACACTGTAAACAGCAATAAATCCAAAAGAAAATATTGTAAGAAAACCTATTTTAAAAGTGCCGCATCCGAAGCTGAGCAAATCTGTTATTTAATGTGCTATTGCTATTGCTTTTGCCATTGGCACCTATTTTGTAGGAGGAGTATTTGCTTACAGTCATATACATATATATACATATAAACACATTTAACGTATGGTATGTACATACTAAACATCTGCGCAATTCCATTTAAACGGTCCAACAAGACATCCGATCGCCGCGCAAATACTCTCCCTCCTTTACTCCCATCGNTGTATACATATAAACACATTTAACGTATGGTATGTACATACTAAACATCTGCGCAATTCCATTTAAACGGTCTAACAAGACATCCGATCGCCACGCAAATACTTTCCCTCCTTTACTCTCANCTCCCTCCTTTACTCCCATCGTTCCAGTGAAGTGTGAGTAAGAATAAACCAGTTTCTGCAAGCGTAAGTAAACTACCGATCAATAGCAAGACGCCTNCAGTCAAGTATGAGTACGAATAAACCAGTTTCAAGTAAACTACCGATCAATAGCAAGACGCCTAGAGTACTTACTCGGCAAATTCAGCGTACATGCATAGTTGGTTAGGTGTACGCAGATATTTAAATGCCGGTTTGCTATTCGCGGACAAGCTTTTTTAAAAACGAAGTAAATTAGTACAAATTGTTAGTAATTNCTAGAGTATTTACTTTTCCTTCCGCAACTACTGCGCGTAAAAGGTATGTATTTGCAAGTAGTGTACTCCATGTTTTTATTATGGTGTACTCTACTGGTAGTACTTGAGTATTTTCGCAGAAAACATACATTTGTGGTATCTGAATAAAACTAAGGACAGGAATGTAGTGGAGCGATGAAGAGAACGACGAACAAAACGTACTTTCAACTAAAATGCTGATATACATATATGAGTGATGCTTTCCATTTCCAGACAACCGGTCAGGTACGAGCATGATTTTTAATTTCGACCAAACTCAAATACATTGTTTGTTGGTCCAAATAATGAGACACGTATTTTTTCTTTTGGCTCGGAAAAATTTTTCGGCCGAATTAAACGCGATTTTGTTTTTCAGGCAAAAATCGATTATTCGAATTGACAGTGAGAATGTTTTTTTAAAATGCCCATAACTTTGTCAAAATTTAATAGATTCCAACAATGTGTTTACTCAAATGTCAGTAATTCTTGTCACTTCAAGNGGTTAAATAAAAGCTTGTTTTTAAAAAATATATTTTTTACATTATTTTATTTCTATATTTTTTTGCGAATGTTGCTTTGACCAGGGCATGAACCCAGGTGCTGTGGGCTACACCACAGCGGCCGACTTATTATAATAAAATTTAATGCCCAACAAAACTGGATACCAGTTTGTAAGTAGGGCCAATGTATATAAATTGTTACGGGTTATATATTTGGATACCATTTTTTGGAAACTTGGATTTATATGGTGTTGGTTAAGTAATCAGCTTTGCTTTCATACAAAAATAATATATGTATGTATATAATTCAGATGAACCGTACATAAGGGTAATATTGCAAGCAAAAACTTTCTCTGAGCCAAAATTCTTTAGTTTCTGTAATTCAATAGGCAAAACTTCTTAACTATTGTAGTGATGTCTATAATATAGAATTTAATGAAATATACCAGTTAATACATAATAAAAAATTCGAATTGGTGTTTAGAACTTTATTTATAAGAAACGTATTAAATAAAGACACATAGTTACTTTACTTCACTTAACCCTTTTTCACACTTTACTTTTCCCAATAACTTTTGAAATTTTTGATTTGACTTTTAATGACTGCAAACAGTTTTATACAGAATTAAAAACGAAAAAATAATAATTTCATAAAAATTTAAGTACATACATTGATTTAAAAAGCTGTTTAAATACCAAAGTTTTATGAACATTACAGAACTGCTAAAATCTACGTTATTTTTTATAAATAAGACCGTAAGCATTTCCTTACATCGTCATGCTTGAAATACAATACCGGCGAACGGCAAACTTCGCCGAATTGCGCGATGCTGTCGTTCACCGTTCGCCCAGCTATTTCGCCTACTTAAACAGAATTAGAGCGATAGCGAAAACAGCTGATCCCATTTGGTCGCCTTTATAATTTGGGTGACCATATTTGGAAAAAACTAAATCATATTTAGAAATGAGGAAATGATAACAAATATAAATGTAAAACAAAGAAAGATTATTATAAATAATTTGTTTCAAGCCAGATTTAACGAATCCACAACTATATTTTTCAAACAACAAAAAAAAATCGTGTTTAGGTTGTTTTCTTTTAAAACTTTGAAAGCAAAAAAGAAATACGGCCACCTTTGGCACGCACAGCTGTCATCGCCCAGCAGGGCG
>NW_016163408.1:0-2838 GCF_001687245.7 Rhagoletis zephyria | reverse complement strand
AATTTAATCGTCTTAACAAAGTGTAACGAGTTATCAAAATGTTTAGATAGTTTTCGAAAAATGTGGAGATGTCAAAAGTAAAAATTTATAAAGGTATCCAAAGTTTTTACATTTTTGAGTTATCGAAATTTATCGAGCCATCGAATTTCACTTCGAAATTGGTCGAGTTAACGAATTTTGTTGAGTTATCGAATTTTAGTGCTCTTGAAATTCATCGAACTATCGATATGTATCAAATCATCGAAATTTATCGATAAAGTTGAATGTATCGGGTCAATTCCAATTCCTGCCGAAGTCCTCCAAAGACCTTCTCAGATAAAAAAAAAAATTTAGTTACGTTTTAGCAGAAGATTTTTCGGTTAGTTAATTTATACCGTATAAGTTTTGCTACGTGTTAAGTTAGAAAACCTCTCCAAGGCTTCTAAAACTACCATAAATATGTATGTAAACACACCAAATTTCAAAGTCATGTGACTTACGGTTTCGAAATTATAGCTGGTTATAAATGTGGTGCCTATGGGAGATGCCACGCCCTCTTATCAGATCTCATTTTTTTAAACCCTAGGTTACGTCCGAGCTCGTTCTCCATTAACCTCTTAAAGTCTATATCAGAGGTTCCCAAACTTTTTTTCTCGTGGACGCCTTTCAAAACTTTACTGCTTTCGGTGGCCTCCCTACTGTTATAATTCTAACATATTTCCAAAGCTCGTAAAAAAATGTGAAGACTACATGTAACGACGTAAATTTCACCGCGAGTAAGTTCCAAAACGAAATTCGGAGTGGCAAAAATAACAATAAAATATTTTCGTTTGCAAGTTTGAAAAAACAGAGCTCGTAAAGGTATCAAAGTACTCTCTCGCTCTGAGGAGTTATATTTTTCAGAGCACTCCGTGCGCTAGCGTTATTTACATTATCTTCACTATAAACTCCTCGCACGTTCGGCTCACTTATGAATTTGCGTATTTGCAAAATAGTTTATTTGTATTGATGGCATCATTTTTATTTTTATCGCTTCGAGTGATGCCAAATCTCAAAACATAAAACAACAAAACCGCAAAGCTTTTTAGCCCAACCTTAAATTTAGAACCTAACAATAGGGAAAAACCGAATCTATAAAAATCGATGACAAACAACCAAGCAAACACGAAGCACGAAAAGTGTTCCACCGTCTCAACCTCTTCAGGGCAGGATGACCAAATGGAGTTGTCATTTACGTTTATCATAGTCAGGTGTTTGTGCCACCTGAAGTGTCCAGTCAGCAGTTCTAGAAGTTGACTGCTGTCTTGATTGAAGGCAAAATATATTTTGCCCACCTGCAGCCCCTCGATACCTTCCAGTCATTCATGAGCGAAGTATTCACCCAGTTTCTGATGATGGCTTCGATGGCCGAAGTGTGGCAAAATAGTCAGATGTCTCACTGTTAGGCACTTTCGATTAACCTTCCACCCAGAGTAAAGAATGCTTGTGATGTTTACCAACATAATTTAGTCGGGATTTGCATTGCCTAAGTAATTTGGAAGTACTTAGATAGAAGGCTGGTCAATGCGTTAAGTGCAGCTTGGCTGTCACTGCTGATAAATAAACTGCTCCACCTATTTTCCACCACGTAGTCCATGGCTTTGAGGATGTCAAATACCTCCTCCTGGAAGACCAAAGCATATTCCCTAAGAGAAAAGTGAAGTTTATCCCCATTAACTTCGAAAAAGACGCCAGATTCTGACCCAGAATCAGATTTGGAGCTATCAGTGAAGATTCCGCAACGTGTGAGTCCGAGCTCAGTGCTGCAATTAAACCTAGTGGCCTACTATCCTGAATCATTGAAAAGACACAAGTGCTCAAACCTCTGCCGCCAGCAATTTACGCCTAGCCCCACTCAGTGTTTTACTAACTTCCGTTTCTTTTTTAGCCTGCAGGTGGCCTTTAAGGCTTCCCCACCTATGAAAAAAATTAAAATTAAATATAGAGGCTATAAAGCAAGCATTTCGTATATTTACTATCGAAAGCAAATAATTTTTCGTGGACCCCCACCTACAACTCGTGGACCCCCATAATTTTTTCACGCCAACGTAGACCCCGATGAGTCTCCCGTGGACCCCTGGGCATGGATAACTAGATATGAAACTCTTTTTCTCGTGAGAGTGCTGTCAAAGAGTGTATTTTTTATAACATTCTCCAGTAGAGCCACTGTGACGAAAACATATATCGGCATTTATAGAGAAATTTATGGAGAAACTTTTGATTAAACACAACGAACAAAAGTTGCAATATTTTTCATATCTATTTTATATTTCAGTGTTTATATTTCCAGTAAAATCGCGTTTAGTTACCAATACTGTTTTATAGTAATATTAAAAAATGCGGGAAGAAGAAATTCACTGAATTCAATGTGATGCCTTTTCCACACATCTAGTGGTAGCTCGCCACTTCGCGTTTCAGCTGTTTATCTGGCCAGGGATTGGCAGTGCTGCCAAGTACGAAAACGAGTTCCTGAGCGCGCTCTCAGAAAAAATGAGAGAGTTTCATATCTAGTTGTCCATGTCCTGGGGGTCCACATTGGGAATCACTGGTCTAGATTATTCTCTTGCGGACTGTGTTTTTTGATAAAGATGATTGTTGCAGGCTACTCGTAATTTTTATAGTGAAGCGAAGCAATGCTTCATTAGATCTTTCATAATTTATACATAGGCTGCTTTTCAAATATTACCTACACTGTTGTAGCCGCAAAAAATACATGGCCGAGGAGGAAGTAGTTTATACACATAACGTTAAATGTTTATTATTTAAAATTTAAGAAACTTATTGGTTCTCGATATGTAAACAAGTTCACTTTCTCTGCCT
>NW_016163407.1:35101-36719 GCF_001687245.7 Rhagoletis zephyria | reverse complement strand
CGGGTATTAATTTAATGAAACTTTTTTAACTGGTGGCAACTCTTAAGAAAAGTAGCCTATTTCCAATCCAGGTCATAAGCTATCTGTGTGCAAATTTTCATGCAAATCCATTCAGTCGTTCCCGCATATTAAATAAGTTAAACTTTTTTAACAGGTGGCAACTCTTAAAAAAATAGCCTATTAACCAATCTAGCCCATAAGCTATCTGCGTACAAAATTTCATGCAAATCCGTTCAGTCGTTTCCGCGTGATGATTTCCCAAACAGCCAAACATACAAACTTTCACATTTATAATATTAGTAAGATATGTAAGTCCTCGCGTAAAATTATAAAATTAAATCGAATTCAATTANCTCGCGTAAAATTATAAAATTAAATCGAATTCAATTACAATTACAATTATGAACGGCTTTTAGTAGAAATTTTTTCATTGAAACGCTCATGACTTTTTTATGTCACTTTTGAAATAATCATATTCGCCTGCCTCCCTCTAAAAACAATATATCTGTACTGTAGTGTTTTCGGACGGTACTAGCTCTTACTGCCAATATAGGAGTATTACATATATGATTTTCAATCTTTATACACTTAAAATGAAATTTGTGAAACCAAAATTCAATTTCCAAATGTTTGCATTTAAGTAACAAAAAAAAACTACGTGAATCAGCTGTTTCTCAAATTCTGGGCACGAAATGTGGTTTTTTGCGTTCCCGTACTTCTGCGCTTTGTTCAATTTTTGAGAGCAAACTTTTTGATTATTCTCTAATTAGCGGATCCGGTCCGGATTGTTAGGGAAAGAACCTAATAATTTCTCTTTGTTTACATTTATATTTGTTATCATCTCCTCATTTCCAAATATGGTTTAGTTTTTTTTAAATATGGTCACCCAAATTATAAAGGCGACCAAATGGTATCAGCTGTTCTCGCTACCGCTCTAATTCTGTCGACAGCATCGCCCAATTCGGCGAAGTTTGCCGTTCGCCGGAATTGTATTTCAAGCATTTCATAACGATTTCGATGTAATAATATCCCAACGGTTTTTACCCTCCATTCCCGCCCATCCGCACGAAGGGCGCAGTCCGCATTACGTACGGAACCAGTATTTTCAATTTTTGCGCCGAGTCACGATAAGCAGGAGTTTGTTAAGTGTCGAGACCTAAAACTGTTCAGCTACAGAACTAAATTCATCAGCCGATGTTATGTCTTTATTTTAATGATTCATTTATTGAGAGAGGACAGTATCGATTTCTTAATGCTGAAAAGCGGATCTGATATATCAAACGTGCTGGAATGAGAGTTAAAATCCTGGCATAAGGAACGGAGTGGGTCGTGCAATTCAAAATTAGTTTTACAAGCTTTCAGAAATAGGGGACAAAAGTGTCTTGATACCCGGGAGTGAACATTAAGGCTAACTTCGCCAAGAAGAAGCGGACTTGAAATTGAGCCTGTTAGTAATTTAACTATAAAAATTATACCAAGAATTTGCCTGCGGCTGGAAAGTGTAGGAAGATTAATAAGTTTTAATCGGCTCGTATAAGGTGAAAGGTTATATTGAGAATCCCAACGGAAATTTCTTAAAGCAAAAAGTAGGAATTGTTTTTGAATTGATTCTATCTTG
>NW_016163407.1:26991-32891 GCF_001687245.7 Rhagoletis zephyria | reverse complement strand
AGTAAAGAGATGAGTCGTGAATACACCAATGTGTCAGATCGGGGAGGGAGCATAGAGCTAAGTATATAGACCCTTTTCTAGCCTGTACACGAATGCATTTGAACTCTACTGAATCAATGTGTGGAAGACTAACTTCTTCAGATGGTATTGAAGAGTCTACAGCGAAGAGTACGCCACCGCCGATTCTGTCCTCCCTATCTTGTCTATAGATATGATAATTATTTGGAAGAATCTCTGAATTGAAAATGTGAGGTTTCAGCCAAGTTTCAGTAAAAGAAAGAATATTATAATTACATTCAAGGCCTTTAAAGTATAAGTTCGTTAATTTAGTATTTAAGCCTCTTACATTTTGGTAATAAATACTTAAAGCAGATTTAATAATTAGTTTTTTGATTCAGTGTTATGACGGGGAATATTAGCTAAGCTATTTACTTTTTTGGGCCTATATTCGAATTCACGAACGAAAGCTCCGGGGGGCCAAAAAGAACTCCTAAGCAGCGCATTAAAATTATCTAAATTTACGTCAATTTTAAATGAAGCAATATTTCTTTCGTAATTAAAATTAAATTTTTTTCTGATGCTTAAGTCGGCAGTTGTAATTTTCGATGAGATATAAAGCTTTATATCGTCTTCGGTAGTGTCTCTCGAAATTCTAGAAACAAAGATCGACTTCTTTGGCGGAACCACAACTAGTTTCCTCGTATCAGACTGGACTACCGGCGGAGGGGGTTGAGTTACTTCGTTAGTAGTTGAGGATAGGGAAGGCGGTGGAGGCTTTGAAGATGATGCCACCACTTCAATGGGGGAAGGGGAAGATACTTCAAGCTCTTTATTATCCGAAGCAGATTTCGTTACACGGTCTTTTGAGGCTGAGGATTCTGATGCTGGAGGACACGGAGAAGATAAATTGACTAAGTCCGTCGGAAGATTATTCTGACGTGAACCGGCAGCAATTTCCTTAGATGGACTATGAAGACCCTTACGTTTAGACACACGGATATCTTGAACAGATTGCAAGGTATCTAAGCATTTTAATGATTTAAACATATTTTCATAATGCTTAAATTTTTCTGTCAGTACCGACAATTCTCTTCCTATTTCTGTAAAACCATTTCTGGTTTGCCTAAATAGCTTGAAAAGATCAACTTCGGTTGACCTGCACTTTACGCAAGACCAGCGAAGGCCCTTGCCATCATTAATAGCGTCCAGAATTCTTCCCGTCAAACCAGCACATTTCAGATGGTAAATACCATCACACAGCCAGCACGATAAGTAGCGTTCAGAATCGCTTTTAATTTGGCAAGTATCAAGATCACACTTCATATTGAAAGATTTATGTAATACACTCGTTAATAAAAGACAAACAAAATAAATTATAACAATTAAGGAGCTGATGTAAATAGCTTTAAATAAATGTAGCGAACAGTTTGAGTATCACTGTAATTATGACACTTAATAAACGCAACGCAAACAGCTGTGACAAGAATTACTAGAAGAAGTAAACAAAAAGAGTAGAACAAATGTGCAAAAACAAAATGAAAGTTAACTACAAAGGATACAACAACAATGATAGCAACAAATGACTCGGCAAAATTAGAATGTATGCTAGTGAAATTTAATTAAATTTACTTTAATATAAAACCAATAACTTTCACTTAGCTTCAATTATTTCACACTCTGATGCTCATAAGCACTTTTTATCACTACTTTAACACAGAATTAGCACAATGAACTTAGTAAGTAGAAAGCCAAAATCAGAGCACAAAAAAGTACAACCTCACAGCTTGAGCCAAGGCATCTTTAACAAGGTGGAGTTAGCCGTATATTAGTAAAAAATTACACTAACAAATTATACGCAAATATCCATACTGTCATTGGTATGAGTTACAACAAACACATAATTTTGACGTAATGCCCTCCACGGCGAAAAACTCAGCTGTCGCCCCAACACTACCTTGTTAAATACACCTTGATACGAGCCTTGCGAAACAAATCATTCGTTACTTTATCGCAAAGTTACAGAAACGGGCTACTGGACAGGTCACACGACCGTAGAAAAATTCTTTTTAATTACTTAAGAGAACAAAATATTACTTAGTTTTTCTTTCACCATTCATGCAACAATTGTCATCGCCAACATCAAATCGTTTCATTGCACTTATATGCATTAATGATTTAATACAACTGGTGAGTTGTATTCTGTAAAGTTTTATTAAGTAGCAACTTTATTCGTAAACTAAATATTAAATGTTCAAATTGCAGCCAATGCTGAGCTACGGAACTTCGCAAGGCATTTACACGATACCCACCAAGTAGTATTTTGGCGAGAAGACAACAGCAAACGATAATTCATACTACAATTCATTCAGACCAAACATCATTGCAACGATAGAATGGGTATTGTATACCTACTACAAAGGCCCAAGCGAGGCACTGAGTAGCCATCATGCCAACATTGTTAGAGGACATTTTATAAAATAGTATTTCTATTTAAGGGATGTTCATACGTATATATTAGGGTGTCCGATATTGCCCAAGCTGTTTTATTTGCTGCCGCCCAGATTTTTTTTTTTTTCAAATTAAACCATCCAGAATATATTTTGATAGAGAATTGAACCTCTACGGAAAAGGTCTTAATAGTCTAAAAGCATAAACAGACGGCAGCGTTCATCCGGATCAACTCAGGAATTAACTGCAGTTGATCCGAATCAAGTCCGAGTTAATTCAACAATTCAACAATTTTTTCAAAGTAACTATAATTTATAGGTCCGCCCAAAACCCCGAAAAAAGGCAATGGGGGCACCAATAAAATATCGTTAGTTCTAAAAAATTGTTAAATAAACAACTGGGTATTACTATTGGAAGCCTCTTGAAGAGAACCAGAGTTTTCCGATCTAAAAATATTGATTTTCAAGAATTCCATACCATTGTACGAAAAGTTATTTTTCCCCCATATAAAATACATGGAAAACTTTAAGCGCTTTGAGCGACAGCTAAATATTTTTTGAAAAATAGGGGTATAATTTTTTTCTTCGTAGAACAATCCTAGGGGGTTAGAGCATTAAAATTCCGACTTAACTCGTTTTAGCCACCCTAATATACAAACAAACAAAACAATAACTGTTTCAAAATATTAAAATATGATTGGCTTACAATAAAAACAAGATAACCGTTAGAGATCAAAGAAAAGTTCAGTTCGATTCAGGAACGTACTCGTACTTCTTAACGTAAGTGGAAGCAAACAAAACAAGAACTATTTTAACACATTTTTACGTAGCTAACTCATATTACATGTTATAGGGTCTCTTTTCGCGTATACCATTCGTATTTTTCACTTGTTTTAACTTTGTTTAAAAGTTCGTGTTCATTTTTTACATAATGGTAAAATTCAGTGGACGTTATTTTAAAGTTGAACTGGCACTGAACGGTTCTTTCCACAGTGCCAATNTTCAAAGTAACTATAATTTATAGGTCCGCCCAAAACCCCGAAAAAAGGCAATGGGGGCACCAATAAAATATCGTTAGTTCTAAAAAATTGTTAAATAAACAACTGGGTATTACTATTGGAAGCCTCTTGAAGAGAACCAGAGTTTTCCGATCTAAAAATATTGATTTTCAAGAATTCCATACCATTGTACGAAAAGTTATTTTTCCCCCATATAAAATACATGGAAAACTTTAAGCGCTTTGAGCGACAGCTAAATATTTTTTGAAAAATAGGGGTATAATTTTTTTCTTCGTAGAACAATCCTAGGGGGTTAGAGCATTAAAATTCCGACTTAACTCGTTTTAGCCACCCTAATATACAAACAAACAAAACAATAACTGTTTCAAAATATTAAAATATGATTGGCTTACAATAAAAACAAGATAACCGTTAGAGATCAAAGAAAAGTTCAGTTCGATTCAGGAACGTACTCGTACTTCTTAACGTAAGTGGAAGCAAACAAAACAAGAACTATTTTAACACATTTTTACGTAGCTAACTCATATTACATGTTATAGGGTCTCTTTTCGCGTATACCATTCGTATTTTTCACTTGTTTTAACTTTGTTTAAAAGTTCGTGTTCATTTTTTACATAATGGTAAAATTCAGTGGACGTTATTTTAAAGTTGAACTGGCACTGAACGGTTCTTTCCACAGTGCCAATCAGTGTTGTCAGGTCTTCGGCATGAGAAAACGTCCCTCTTGGTCTGAAAAAACGTCATTTCCTACCCAAAAACGTCTTTTTCAAATGAATGTACAAAAAATTCGTCTTATTCAACTTTTATTGCATACAAAGGTACATAGATATGTACAGTGACGGGCAAAACTGTAACATGGTGTAACACTTTTTCCTTCAGTCATCGCTATCTTTCCAAGTTCTAACGACTTTCATACTTTTGTTGTATGTTAATATTGGTACACCTGTGTTTCCTCTCTCATAATGATTTGAAGTCAATCCAACAACAATAATAAAACCAGCAGACAAATATGTAAATTAAGGCAGATGTTACAGTTTTGCACTCATATATTTTTAAGAACTTTTTAACAATTTTAAGGTATTAAACTTTAATGCAAATCAGTAGACAGCGAGGCGACGGATTGCCAAATTGGCGCAAAGGCATCTTAAATGAAGAAAAAAGCTAGTTTGACCAAAATATATGTGCGAGAGTGGTAGCATTTTGCTGTGTCGCCCGAAAACCGGACCGTTGCCTATTGGGATATGTTAGGTCTTTCAGAATGCAATAAAAAACATATTTTTAAGTTTCAATTGAAGGTTATTTGGTCTGACAAGACTCAATTAATTGCTTTCAATCAGATGGCCGGGCATGGTATTGGATTAAAGACCCAAATTAAGCCCATGCGCAACATGTGAGGCAAACTGTGAATCAGAATGGTCGGTCAATAATAGTTTGGGGTTGTATTTAAACAATTTTGTGGGTCCGTTAGTACGCATTATGCGTAAGGAATAGTATCTGTTCATATTTCAACAAAATTTGCAAGATGTAGTCGAAAAATGAGAGTTTCTGCTGAAAAATCACCCAAAACATACTGCATATGTTCGCAAAGACTGGATACAAAATAAAAAATTTGCTAATTTGATACGACCTCCACAACCGCGGACATAAATCTCATCGCGAATTTGCGAAATCAACTAGAAGCACAGCTTATTAAGTATACAAGACCGTATAATCGAGTACATGAGCTGTGAAAGCAAACTAAGGATATATGGAGGATATACCTCCAGAAGCTTTACAGAGATAAAAATAAGGTATGCCAAATCGCACCCAGAAACTAAAACAAGCAAAAGGGTACTGAACATTCTGTTAGTAGTTCTTTTTTCTCGTTAAAATTGTTAAAAAGTTCTTAAAAATATATGAGTGCAAAACTGTAACATCTGCCTTAATTTACATATTTGTCTGCTGGTTTTATTATTGTTGTTGGATTGACTTCAAATCATTATGAGAGAGGAAACACAGGTGTACCAATATTAACATACAACAAAAGTATGAAAGTCGTTAGAACTTGGAAAGATAGCGATGACTGAAGGAAAAAGTGTTACACCATGTTACAGTTTTGCCCGTCACTGTACATATCTATGTACCTTTGTATGCAATAAAAGTTGAATAAGACGAATTTTTTGTACATTCATTTGAAAAAGACGTTTTTGGGTAGGAAATGACGTTTTTTCAGACCAAGAGGGACGTTTTCTCATGCCGAAGACCTGACAACACTGATTGGCACTGTGGAAAGAACCGTTCAGTGCCAGTTCAACTTTAAAATAACGTCCACTGAATTTTACCATTATGTAAAAAATGAACACGAACTTTTAAACAAAGTTAAAACAAGTGAAAAATACGAATGGTATACGCGAAAAGAGACCCTTAACATGTAATATGAGTTAGCTACGTAAAA
>NW_016163407.1:6850-26966 GCF_001687245.7 Rhagoletis zephyria | reverse complement strand
ATGTTAGGTCTTTCAGAATGCAATAAAAAACATATTTTTAAGTTTCAATTGAAGGTTATTTGGTCTGACAAGACTCAATTAATTGCTTTCAATCAGATGGCCGGGCATGGTATTGGATTAAAGACCCAAATTAAGCCCATGCGCAACATGTGAGGCAAACTGTGAATCAGAATGGTCGGTCAATAATAGTTTGGGGTTGTATTTAAACAATTTTGTGGGTCCGTTAGTACGCATTATGCGTAAGGAATAGTATCTGTTCATATTTCAACAAAATTTGCAAGATGTAGTCGAAAAATGAGAGTTTCTGCTGAAAAATCACCCAAAACATACTGCATATGTTCGCAAAGACTGGATACAAAATAAAAAATTTGCTAATTTGATACGACCTCCACAACCGCGGACATAAATCTCATCGCGAATTTGCGAAATCAACTAGAAGCACAGCTTATTAAGTATACAAGACCGTATAATCGAGTACATGAGCTGTGAAAGCAAACTAAGGATATATGGAGGATATACCTCCAGAAGCTTTACAGAGATAAAAATAAGGTATGCCAAATCGCACCCAGAAACTAAAACAAGCAAAAGGGTACTGAACATTCTGTTAGTAGTTCTTTTTTCTCGTAAGCGCTTCTGTAATAGTGGCTGCATCGCTACTTGCTGCTAAGTTCACAAGATATTGGACCGTAATATTTTTTGATAGACTTCCTTTGCCCTTGGGAACACTTTAGGTTATATTTTTTATCAATCTAAATATTTTCAAGTAGCAAACTCCACAATTTTTTGCCACTTTCCTGCGGTCCCGCCTTTCCACAGTAAATCTATTATTTACATTTATGGTTCCTGATTAACTATATTATTTACTGGTGATTACTTCTTCAATAAATTACAATACAGAAAAAAGTCATCTGACTTCCACCTAAGTAAAAAATAACTGTAAAATGCAAAACTGAGAGTGAGTGCAAAACTGTAACATTTGTCTTAATTTACATTTTGTCTGCTGGGTTTTTTATTGTTGTTGTATTGACTTCAAATCGTTATGAGAGAGGGAGTAGGGATGTACCAAAAAGAATATACAACAAAAGGATGAAAGTCGTCAGAACATGGAAACATAGCGGTGGGTGAATTAAAAAGTGTTACACCATGTTACAATTTTGCTCGTCACTGTACGTAAGGTATATTAAAATGTCATTTCGACAGAGCACATTTAAAATTCATTGTAAACTGGTTTGAGATCGTTAATATAAAAATCATTTTATACATATACTTGTGACCAGCTGATTAAGTCAACAACATTTCGATCGATGTTGGCTATTTCTCTTTTGTTTATTTAATGTTTATTATTTTTCCATACAAGCCAAGCTCATTATATAACAAACGAAATATAAATCCACATTTCAAACTTTGTGCAAAAGTTATAAAAAATCTGTAAAGTTTCAACTAGATTTTCAACTTTTTATTCAGATTTTTTAGAATTTTTTTGAGTATGCAGTTTGATGATTAAATTTCAGGGCAATAATGTGCAAGTTTGAATGGGCTAAATAATCTCGTTGATTTTTAATATTTTTTTTTTCTTGTAGGCATTTGGTTAGGGGGTCGGTTGTCGAAAATGCTAAATTACGTTCTGCTAAGAAGGAGCATAGCAATATTTAAGCCTTTTTTGCGTTCGTTACATTTTCAATGAAGTCTTAAAAAAGTCGCCTAGTTTTTCTGACTTTTTATGCCGCTACAGCTTTTTTGATGCTTTTGCGAGCGTGCGTGTTGCAATAGATCAGCTTTTCCTGATTTGGCTTTTAATGTGCCTATTGCAAACATTACAATAAGCCTCGTAAACTCAAGTGTTTACACAACCAGCCTTTGATCACGGGATCCTTAGTCCAAGATAAAAAAAAAGTGCGCGTACGCTCGGTTTGCATCATATTTAAGTCATCCGTGTCCCAAGAATAAATATCTTTTGAAGCAGCTGCTGCAAAACACAAAGCTTGTAAAGATTTTTTAAGAAAGTAATTCAAAATCAGTTCTACTTACAAGACCCTTACCGTCAAAAAGAAAAATTACTGGGAAGTTGAAAAACGTAATTTTTTACACAAAAAACCTCCAAACGTCAACGGGATACAAAAAACGTCCAAATGACGTTAAAAACATCAACCTAGCAACGCTGGTGCCAATGTTAATCGAGTTTCTCTCTTTAGACCATTATGATGATATAAGAGAAACAACCAGCTCAACATTCGCATTGTGGGAAGGGATTGCACATACATACATATGTATTGCAAAAATTTTAGCAAGTTTGCTTTTCGTTCGTGTTCAATAGTATCTTTAAAAAATAAACTCCATTTTTCTAAGGGCGGCATTTCTTTCCACTTTAATGTACATTTTTCAATAAACGATTTTATATAAGTTACTCCCTCATAGCATTCACCGGATATCATTATAATTTTTCCTTTTAAATAATTGATGGATTCTTTTTTTTACCAACTTCGATTATCGATTTTTCTGCCCCTAAATCGCCGAAATTACGCACTGTGTTGTCTTTATAATGGTCTCGACGCCTACTTTGCAGAAAAATTTTACAATTAAATTAAATCAAATTGTCTTATGTAAACGCAGCGTTATCATGAGTTTTATTTTCGCACAGATTTGTTCACCAACCATTTAAAATTTAAATAAGCAAATTATATATTGTTGTCCCAAGAATTAAACGGGGACATTTTGGTTGTAAACCGGGACACGGGGACAAAGGATCCGAAACAGGGGCATGTCCCTGGAAACGGGGATGTATGGCAGCCCTATTTTAGTAGTAATTTGCTCAGTCGATACTTTTAGTTATTGAACGATACTCTGAACCGATTTAGAAAGTATCCAATAATTTCGATACGCGGTACCGAAATATTTAGGTGTCTAATTGAAGCGCACATAGGCCCAAAATATGGGGAAAGTGGTTCAGGGGAGACTCGCTTAACAAATGCCGAATGCAGGTGCCAAGAGAGCTTTTAATATTGATTCAAATTAAAAATGTATGTACATATGTCTGTATCTCGGTCCGTCGCTATAATGCAGAAAAAATTTATTTGTCTGAATATTTTTGTCCTAGATGAATCGGACGATATTATATTTGTAGGCCTGAAAGGCTTCTGCATCCGTCATAGCATTTTTCTTGAGCCTCAGATCTACTAAGGTGACCACTGATAAAATAATATTTTACTATTGCAATAACTTAAATTTGTTTAGCCGATATTGTTCAAAATAGTATTAAAATTTTTCTTTCTAAATTCTAAACTTGAAATATATAAAACGGCGAATGTTTAATGTAAAGAATCTGTATTGGGCACCGAAAAGAAAGTATTGGACACCGAAACCTTTTTGAAGTATTGGGTACCGAGTATTGGGCACCAACAATAAAGCACATTACTATTTATTAGCTCTGGAGTGTGCTGAGTCCATACTTTTAAGTATTAAGTCTGTTCCAATAGCAGTCCAGTTTACAGGATTTAGTCAGAACTTACAGGAAGTCGTTCCTATTGACATAAAACCTGTAAGTGGGAACACTTTTGAGAGAGTAACTGAGCAACTGTTCCTAGTCAGAAGTTACAGGATTCAGTCCGGAGTTTGTTTTTCCTGTAAGTTCATGAAAAGTGTCAAACGATCAGCTGATTTGCATGTGCAAACAAAAATAGAGCGGTGTAAGCAAAGAACCTTATATTTGTAAAAATATGGAAGTAAACAACGAAATAGTTGAATATGTATAGATTTTAATAATTAGTTAGTGATATTTCAGCCAAATCAGTGTTGTACAAATGACATGTAAACAAACCGACTGACGTTTTTACAGGAAATAGTGCTTTTTGCGTCCCCGTGCACTTCTGCTTCTGTTCTCCTTTTACTCTCACTTGAGAGAGTAAAATTGTAGTTTGACAGTTCCACAGGTTTTAGTCCGAAGTTCAAAGGAACAGACTAATTGATTGATATTCGGTACCGATTTAAAAAGTATCCAGTACTCTCGATACTCGGTACCGAAACATTTAGGTTTCGAATAAAAGCGCACATAGGCCATAAATATGAAAAAAAAACTGTTCAGGGGAGACTCGCCTATCAAAACCCGAATGTAGGAGACAATAGAGCTTTTAATACTGATTCATATGAAAGATGTATATATGTGGTTTCGAGGCCATAATGCAGAGAAACTCTTACTTGTTTGAAGCATTTTTGTTCCAGCTGAATCGGACGATATCACTTTGTTGGCCTGGGGGCAGATTCTGTAACCAGTTAGCGACAATTTTCGAATCGGTATCGGTTTTGTTGACGTATGATATGAAATATTTTTACATCAACAAGTGCGATATCGATCCGAAACTTGTCGCTAACTGGTTACAGAATCTCCCCCCTGAAAGGCTTCTTCATCCGTCAAAGCATTTTTCTTGAACCTTGGATCGACTAAGGTTAAAACTGATAAAATGATATTTCTCTGTTGCGATAAGTTCAAGTGTTTTAGCCGATATCATATAAATTAGTAATGAAAGTTTTTTCTAAACTTGAAATGCATATAATGGCGAAGGTTTAATGTAAAGAATCGGTATCAGGTACCGAAAAGGAAGTATTGGGTACCGAAATCTTTTTTAAGTATTGGGTACCGACAATTCAGCACATAACTAAACAGCATATTTAGTTGCGTTCCAGGTGCTCACGATTTGCATTTGCATTTGCATTTTACTTTTTCACTTCTTCTATTAGGTTTTCCTCCATTATTTTTTACATTTCGTGTTTCCAAAAATATTAAAATTTTCACAAACTGGAAAAATTTACGTTCAAACATGTAAAAAAACACTGAATAGTTGTCATTTGACGCAATCGCATAAGCAAATAGTCTGTTCCAATAGCAGTCCGGTTTACAGGATTTAGTCAGAACTTACAGGAAGTCGTTCCTATTGACATAAAACTTGTAAGTGGGAACACATTTGAGAGAGTAACTGAGCAACTGTTCCTAGTCAGAAGTTACAGGATTTAGTCCGGAGTTTTTTTTTCCTGTAAGTTCATGAAAAGTGTCAAACGATCAGCTGATTTACATGTGCAAAGAAAAACAGAAAGCGGTGAAAGCAAAGAACCTTATATTTGTTAAAAAATGGAAGTAAACAACGAAATATTTGAATATGTACAGATTTTAATAATTATTTAGTGATATTTCAGCCAAATCAGTGTAGTACCAATGACATGTAAACAAACCGTCTGACGTTTTTACAGGAAATAGTGCTTTTTGCGTTCCTATGCACTTCTGCATCTGTTCACCTTTTACACTCATTTGATAGCGTAAAATTGTAGTTTGACAGTTCCACAGGTTTTAGTCCGAAGTTCAAAGGAACAGACTAAAAATTGAGAGTTGAGCTAATTTGTGCGGCACCGTCACCGTCAGCTTGTTCATGTAACTTACTTCATACAAATACACCGAATCAGCTTTTTTGACAACTGCCGGTGACGGTGACGGCGACGCAATGCACGTTATGTACTTTCACTTTTAGTCCGGAGTTTTTCTTCCTGCAAGTTCATGAAAAGTGTCAAACGATAGGCAGGGTTGCATTTGTAAACAAAAACAGAAAGCAAAGAACATTAAGCGCCACGGAGATAATCAAATAAATACGTCAAGCATTGCATATGTGTGAGGTTGGCTCGTGTCTATCTCGCAAACGTTCAAATAAACGCGTAAATTCAACAAACAATTTCTTTTCTTGTCCGCGCACTTGCTCACCACGACGATCAAAAAGCAAGTGCGCTGGTTTTTTGTCAAGCACAACGCGAGACGGTTGATAAAGATATTTGATCGTCTCCATGGCGCTTTACATTAATTGAAGTAGTTACAGGAAAAGTGTTTTTTCGCGTTCCAGGTGACTTTTATTGTTTCGCTCTCGCTCCTCTCTTTCAAGAGAGTAATTTTGTTATTTGTTTTACAGGTTTTTACACGAAGTTATCTGGAATGCAATTTTTATTTTGCTTGTATTTTTCGATCTTTTGTGAAAGCAGCGCATACTTAAAATATTCAATTGTAACATCACAACTTCTATGGTCTTCTGCAATAACGACACAATTCAAAAAATCAAATCCATTCCTACTGTTAAGTGGGGTATGTCTCTAATTGTCTAATTTTCACTAAAGTTAGTAATAAGGATTACTGCACAGTTAGTCGTAAGGATTCGACATGGATCAGACAAGGATTAGAGACATGAGCCACCTAACAGTAGAATGAGCTTTTATTTTTCGAATTTTGAATTGTAGAATATTTTTTCATAACTTTGAACTTTGTGTTCGGGATTTTTACCCCGCAAAATTTGTTAGAAACATTCCTAGGCAGGGAAACATGATGAAAATATCCAAATACTTTTGAAGCACGAGTGGTCCCACTTCCCTTCCATCTTTGAGAACTCTTTTACTTTTGCAACTTTCTTATGGTAGCCTTCTTATTTGGAGTTTCACGTTTTGAAGATAATACAACCCCTCACTCCTTCAGCAAAAAATTTTTTTGCGTAGTTTTGACTAATGAATACCTTCTCTCTTCACAAAATTTGAAAATTGCCTCCACACCACAACACACTGGACAGGTAATGGAAACCGAGAAAAAACAGCACGCTGTGTGTATTAGGTTGTTGGTTTTGGAATCAATATACCTGAACAAAGTTTGAAATTTTAGAGTAAAATGTAAGCAAAAATTACTATTTAAATACGAAATTCTCAACAGAAGTAAAATCAGCTGCTCTACTGCTGCTACCTGTTCAATATTCTTTGCTCCACACATGATACAAAACGAAGGTAGTTTCATTTCAAAATTTTTGACAAAAAATAAGTTTTTGAAGTTTCATAAAGGGCGTGTGTGAATCGGTAACAAAGTTTGCGGCAAGTAAATTTTTGAGAACTATGAGGTGAATAAAATTTCAGTAGCTCATGAGGCTAGTGAAATTTTTGACAAATGCATAGAAAATTTTGACAATCGCAAAGACTGTTGCTGTGAGTAATTTTTCGTAAAACAAAAGCTTAAATTGATGAAATGCAATCAGTGATGGTAGATGTTTTCTTAAAATATTAATTTCACTTCAATTTGTAATAGTTTATTCCGAATAAATCTGCGGTTATCAAAAATTTACTGCTGTCAAAAAAGATTTCATTTCACACAGCAGATTGGCAAAACTGTCTCACCATAGTAAAAACATTATTCAACAGCTTTCCCCATAGAACTTTGTTACCGATTCACACACGCCCAAATTGTACAAAATTATGAGCTACCTTGCCACATTGATATCAATGAAACAATACATCAGAGGGTTTAATGTTGTGCGTTGGAAATCTTCGGTTATTTGTAAAATGATTTTTTGGTGGGGAGCGGAAACGGAAGGTGCGTGTCACCAAAAACTTACTAGAAAGAGAACAGTATAAACTTTAAGATAATTCACCCTTCGCCTCCCTGCCCTTTCTGCAGACACTCGGGGCCCATTTCAAAATGGGGTAAAATTTGCATTTTCGCAAAGAAAAATTAAACTCGTGTTAGGCCATCAGCAGTGGGTACTCTTTTCCATTTTGGTAGCCTTCGGCCGCGCTAGTGAAAATAACCTCATCAGTCCAACTCTGGTTACGCCATCCACAGTATATTTGGGCAAAATTGACCTCCAAATTTACAAAAAAAAAGTGCATATTTTAAACCGAAACCTTTGTTTTAACTTAAAGCTTAGTCCTTTGGCTAGACGTATATGTTAAAATTTTTTGATTCGGGTCACGGGTTTGAACACGATAACCCAAAATCATTGTACAAATTAGGGATGTTGCGAATGTGGAATTTTAGACATCCGCGGATGCGAATGCGTATGCGAATATCTAAAAGCTAACAACCGCGAATGCGGATGTCAAGTATTTTTAAGAAACAATTAGAATCTAGCATAATGGCGAGATCGTTGTTTAAACAGCGCTTACAAAGCCAAACCAGATGTGTCAGGTTTTTCTAAAGCTTTTTAAAAATAGTTCTCCATTGTCATTCCTTTGGCTGTTTCAGAATTTGGGGAATCTGTAACTTCATCAGCGTTTTTCGATTTTAGTTTTTGTAGTTCATTTTTAATACTTTCTTCTGCGACTGGTTTGAACAATCCGTGCCTAAATAGGTGGATATGGAAAATAAATTATTGTTTTCCTGGAATGAAAATTTTGAACAAAATTCTGTTTTCAAAGTCGTGGCTGTCAGCGGAATCGGATAAGAACACTGTTATTTTTTAAAAAAGCACCCCGTTTTTTAAAAACATTTGAATCTCAGATACTTACGTAATTCTTATCTTATTAAAGGTCAGACCTATAGTCTTTTAATTATTTGAGCATCGCTCCTCTTTATAGCCTGACGTTGATCATTTCTGCTGGAAATCCTTATTGAAGGAGCTTACTCTTTGACTTTAAATAGCAAAGAAGGGACAGTATATATCCATCCGAAAAAATATTGCCCGACAAGTAAACAAAATTACTGTTCTTTAATTTTTTGCTAAAAATAAATTCCCCAAAGAGCCCCATTTGAAATTATTGAAACGAATATATGTAACATCAAAAGCAAATCACGAAAATTTGGTTAAGAATTACAGTGCACAGCTTCTTTTTTTGTGTCTAGTAGTTTTTTTAAAATTGGTCCAAAAAAATAATATTAAAGAAAGAAACCAATGCAGGTATTGAAAGAAGAGAAAACAAAAAATATTGTTAAAAAGGCTAGGTTCCCTTTTACGTACGTCAAAGGTCAAGTAGATGTTGGAACTTGCATGACTGCCCATTGATTGCTCAGTTATATAGCTGAAGAAATAATAAGTTTAAATACATTTTTGTCTAAGTTGATAAATATGAACAGTTTTGTTACACAAATACTCCCACGACCACAGGCAAAAATATTGGCTACAATTTGTCATTTTGTTTGCCATATATACGTTTTATCGGTGCACTTGCACAACATTCGTATTCGCAAAAGCTCCGCATTGATTATTGCGAACGCGACAGCGAATGCGAATGTTAAAATTAATGCGGAAGCTCCGCAGTTGCGAATGCGAATGCGAATATTCGCAACAACCCTGGTACAAATATCCGAACCGTAACCAAACTGTCTTACTTATGCCATTTTCTAAAAACAAAAACTTTCTAAAATGAAACTGCAGTAGTTTTCATCTTATGTGGATAATTCTTGTCACAAATACCTGGTTTCTTGCTTATATTTATGCATATATATTTTTGAGCAGCGCCACACCTTAACAGAAAATTCCGAGAATCCAAAATTGGTACTGTTACAAGTTGCATGGCATCATTTTAACTCGATCTCCACCCTCTTCCACGGATAACGGTACATCGGTTAGAGGTTTAAAAATATTTTGTGTCAGCAATTTGTCATCAAACTGCATTAAATCGTATTACGTACTCTATCCTCTATCCAAAAAACTTTATTTTCGAACGTTTGCACAGGTGTATCAAATTCCTTCAGTTTGAAAACGCGCAAGACTTTTTAATGTTTTCATCCAACTTCACTAACTTAAAATTTTTTTTTTACTTTTTCAAGAAACAAAAATTTTTCTGCTAGTGAATCTGGTAGCATGGTTTTAATGAAATGTCATAAACTTATTAAAAGTCAAGTGGTCGGCAACAACAACGAATGTCAATAAATGAAACTACCTTCTATTTTTGTATCATGGCTCCACACAGAATATTCAAAGTGAAATGCGTTAAAAAACCTTAAAAAAGCTAAATACTTGTGAATATGTGCTCCTGGACTCAAATCACAAGCGTCCAGATTGAAGAATAAAAACAGGTTCACAGGCCTCTCATTTTTATGAGCTGTGAAGGCTCCAAAATACCGAGTACGGGACAAATACGGGACATCAAAATAAATACAGAACATTTGGCGTCCCGTATGGAATAATTTAATTACCAGGACAATTGACGAAAAAAGAGGACTGTCCCGTATAATACAGGACGGATGGTCACCGTAACTATAAATGATTTTCTGATAAATTAACTCCTCCGAAAGTGTTTTAAGACTAAAATGGTGTTCATGGTGGATATTAGTCTTTCAAGGTTTGCTACCGTTCGAGATAACGAACACCCTAATATGTATGTTAAGTGTTAACGATAAATTTGGTCTTGATGTATATCTAGTGGACAATGTTAAGTACAAATATGTGGTAGTTTGTGTTTAATAAGTAAAATATCAAAAGATCAATATTTAAATAAAACACCAAATTTCACTTGGTTTATAAATTCATTAAATTTATTCTTTCATTAATTTTTTATGAAATATTCGTCATATTAGGGACGTTAGGGCTTGTCGTTGTCACTTTTTCTTTAAAGAATTTCTATTTATTCAATTTATTTTCATAAAACATATTTTATTTTATTTAATAATGCATGCAGTGGCCCAAATATAAATAGCGACACGAAATTTTAGTAAGTTTTGGCTACTTTTCTATTATTTATTTAATGTTAAATTTTTTTTTACGAAAGGATAGCTCTTTACCTACAAATACCATATAAATCAAAATTTCAAACTTTGTGCAAAAATTATGAAAATTTCGCAATGGTTCGCCAAAATGTATAACTTTTTAATGAGATTTTTTAGAATTTTTTGTGTGCAATTTTGTTAAATTATTTAATCTTTAGTACGATTAAGTGCGTTTTTAAAGTAGTTTGAGCTTACCGTTAATGTTTGGCAATTTTCTCCATATAAAAAACTTGTCGAGCATGTTTTGCATGGAAAAACATGAACAACACCCATAACAAAAAAAGCCAAAAGTCAACAGTGAGTGAAACCCACTTTAAAGTTGCACTTTACAGTACTAAAATTTAAATAAATTAACTGAATTGAATACTCAAAAATTCTGAAAAATCTGATTAAAAAGTTGTAAATTTAGGCGAAAAATTGTGAAATTTTCATAATTTTTGCAGTCTAAAATTTGGGTTTATATTGGTTTTGTAAGGCAATGTGTTATATTTTATATAATAAACATTATATAAAGAAAATAATAGCAAAAACTTTCTAAAATGTCGCGACCTAATTTATACTTGGATCGACTTTACCATAACACTTATTCAAAACATTTTAAGAGATGTCCTTAATTAATAAATTTACCAAAATTTCACATTTTATTAACAATCTTTTCTAGGAGCAACAATTTCTTTGCTTCTATTTCGCGGTCTTTTTCCCACTTCTGAACCAGTATTTCTTTCATAGTCGCAAACTTTTCTTCTCTTTCCATCTTTTTTTCTTCATATACCATTTTTTCAGCTCTAGCTTCTTCTCATATTTCCCGTGCCGAACGCTTTCTGGTCACGATGTGGATGCAGTTGATCCTGAAGGGGCTGGGGTGGATGGGGTTGAAGGCGATGGGAGAGGCGACGTCGACGAATCATCGTCCAACATTTCCACAGGTCCCTTCCCCAAATGTAGAGGTGGGCACTTTTTTGCCCGCGCAGCAGCGAAAGTGCGAGCGCGGGCTAGAGGAAGGGAAAAACAGTTTACGGGAGGAAGGGTATGAAAAGCTGCGAAAAAATTATTTACATCTCCACCGACAATATGGCCAAAATTTATCAGTGTAACGTCAGGTAACCTAGACAGTAGTAAATCAAAGGAGATTACAACTGCTGTAGAACTAGACAACACAGTAGATAAGCTGGAAAAAACTCTAGCCATAGCTTTTAAAAAATCCACACCAGTAAGCGTCCTTAAGAAAAAATTACCTCCATGGTGGACGGGGGAGCTTGGGGAACACAGGTCAAATCTCAGAAAAATCTTTAACGAATGCTACAGAACAAAACTGTGGCAGCCATGCAAAGATGAATTAAGGCAGTACAAAAAATTTGTAAAGAAAGCTAAAGAGAACTCTTGGCAGTCCTATTGCACATCCATAGAGAACTGTAGGGATTCCGCCAGACTAAGCAAAGTTTTATCCAAGGAACACACCAACCCCAGCCTTATTAAGGGAGAGGACGGTGCATGGACCAGGACAGCGGAGGAATCACTAGAGACTCTCATAAATACACACTTTCCTGGCTGCGATCAGAGGCCAAAAACATGGCCTCATACAAATCGTCAGCAACTCTCAAAAGATAATGCTCCAGAAATTACAAAAGCCTATGGTCTACAAAGCCAGTATCAGCTTGACATACATTCCGAAAAGCTGGAAAAGAATCAAAGTTGTCTTCATTCCCAAACCGGGAAGAAGAAACCACGAAAAAGCAAAAAAANTAGAGGTGGGCACTTTTTTGCCCGCGCAGCAGCGAAAGTGCGAGCGCGGGCTAGAGGAAGGGAAAAACAGTTTACGGGAGGAAGGGTATGAAAAGCTGCGAAAAAATTATTTACATCTCCACCGACAATATGGCCAAAATTTATCAGTGTAACGTCAGGTAACCTAGACAGTAGTAAATCAAAGGAGATTACAACTGCTGTAGAACTAGACAACACAGTAGATAAGCTGGAAAAAACTCTAGCCATAGCTTTTAAAAAATCCACACCAGTAAGCGTCCTTAAGAAAAAATTACCTCCATGGTGGACGGGGGAGCTTGGGGAACACAGGTCAAATCTCAGAAAAATCTTTAACGAATGCTACAGAACAAAACTGTGGCAGCCATGCAAAGATGAATTAAGGCAGTACAAAAAATTTTTAAAGAAAGCTAAAGAGAACTCTTGGCAGTCCTATTGCACATCCATAGAGAACTGTAGGGATTCCGCCAGACTAAGCAAAGTTTTATCCAAGGAACACACCAACCCCAGCCTTATTAAGGGAGAGGACGGTGCATGGACCAGGACAGCGGAGGAATCACTA
Organism: Rhagoletis zephyria; assembly: GCF_001687245.7. Classification (NCBI taxonomy): domain Eukaryota; kingdom Metazoa; phylum Arthropoda; class Insecta; order Diptera; family Tephritidae; genus Rhagoletis; species Rhagoletis zephyria. The sequence goes on along the minus strand of NW_016163407.1, from coordinate 14,157 downwards.
GAGACTCTCATAAATACACACTTTCCTGGCTGCGATCAGAGGCCAAAAACATGGCCTCATACAAATCGTCAGCAACTCTCAAAAGATAATGCTCCAGAAATTACAAAAGCCTATGGTCTACAAAGCCAGTATCAGCTTGACATACATTCCGAAAAGCTGGAAAAGAATCAAAGTTGTCTTCATTCCCAAACCGGGAAGAAGAAACCACGAAAAAGCAAAAAAATTCCGACCAATAAGTCTTACATCTTTCCTGCTAAAGGTACTGGAAAGACTTTTAGACCCCACATATTAGGCTTTTTCCTNCATATCTGCGAAACTGCTGCGTCTGCGGCAGTCAGACTCAGAGAGTCAGGCTGCTGGAGGGCGCTGCAGCACGGCCATAGTGGTATTCTTGACAAGCTTATCGAATCAGAGAAACAACTAGATTATATACCTCCTTATAGATTTCAGGAAAAGCTTTCAGGTGAATTTTCCTTGAAGACGGGATTGGAGTAGGGGCAGGATAGTCGAGGAGAATTCCACTGAAATCTATACTAACGGGTCCAAAATGGACTGCGGTGTAGGTGCGGGGGTGANAATACACACTTTCCTGGCTGCGATCAGAGGCCAAAAACATGGCCTCATACAAATCGTCAGCAACTCTCAAAAGATAATGCTCCAGAAATTACAAAAGCCTATGGTCTACAAAGCCAGTATCAGCTTGACATACATTCCGAAAAGCTGGAAAAGAATCAAAGTTGTCTTCATTCCCAAACCGGGAAGAAGAAACCACGAAAAAGCAAAAAAATTCCGACCAATAAGTCTTACATCTTTCCTGCTAAAGGTACTGGAAAGACTTTTAGACCCCACATATTAGGCTTTTTCCTGGAAATTCCAAACTTTCCAAAGCTCAACATGCATACATTAAGGGCAGGTCAACTGAAACTGCCCTTCATGAAGTCGTGGGCACCATAGAAAAATCACCCCATTACAAGCAGTATTCCTCCACATAGAGGGGGCCTTCAATAACATAACAGTCGAAGCAATTGTTCGATCTCTTGTGAAGGTGGGAATATCTGACCATATGCGAGTGGATCGAACAAATGTTCAGAAACAGAATCATAATTTCAGCCATTGGTTCAGTAACGCTATCCCGTTATGTAAATAGAGGCACTCCCCAAGGGGGAGTTCTGTCTCCCGTACTATGGGTGGTGGTACTGAACGACATTCTACTGGATCTCAACAAAGGTGGAGTGAAAGTAGTAGCATATGCAGATGATGTAGTGGTGGGGGTATCAGGTCTCTTCCCCTCAACGATTAGTGAAATCCTAGAGGGAGCTTTGCTCCGGCTAAACACCTGGGCTACAAAAAGTGGACTGGGTGCCAACCCTAGCAAGATGGAACTGATGCTGTTCACCAATAAAACAAAAATACTACAATTCAGGCTTCCCTCCCTTAATGGTACGTCTCTCACATTGTCCTCCGAGGGTAAATACTTGGGTGTCGTATTAGATACACATTATTATACATGTAAAAGAATATTCAGTAGGAACTGGGGATTGAAGCCAAAGCTTGTCCTCTGGATGTACACGGCTATCATACGACCAATACTAACGTATGCGGCGTTAGTTTGGTGGCCAGCACTAGATAAACAATACAACGTCAGGAAATTAGGCAGTATACAAAGAGCAGCTTGTGCAGGTGCTACAGGGGCAATTAAGTCGTGTCCATCTGATGCGCTTAATGTAATCCTGCAGCAACTACCCATAGAACTCCATATCCGCGAAACTGCTGCGTCTGCGGCAGTCAGACTCAGAGAGTCAGGCTGCTGGAGGGCGCTGCAGCACGGCCATAGTGGTATTCTTGACAAGCTTATCGAATCAGAGAAACAACTAGATTATATACCTCCTTATAGATTTCAGGAAAAGCTTTCAGGTGAATTTTCCTTGAAGACGGGATTGGAGTAGGGGCAGGATAGTCGAGGAGAATTCCACTGAAATCTATACTAACGGGTCCAAAATGGACTGCGGTGTAGGTGCGGGGGTGATCTCTGAAACGCTGAATGTCTCTCTCTCGTTTCGACTACCTGACTTTGCTAGAATCNAGCACGGCCATAGTGGTATTCTTGACAAGCTTATCGAATCAGAGAAACAACTAGATTATATACCTCCTTATAGATTTCAGGAAAAGCTTTCAGGTGAATTTTCCTTGAAGACGGGATTGGAGTAGGGGCAGGATAGTCGAGGAGAATTCCACTGAAATCTATACTAACGGGTCCAAAATGGACTGCGGTGTAGGTGCGGGGGTGATCTCTGAAACGCTGAATGTCTCTCTCTCGTTTCGACTACCTGACTTTGCTAGAATCTTTCCAAGCGGAAGTACTGGGCATCGAAAGGGCCTGTAAAGCACTAGAGAGGAACTGCGTAGATGTACGAAAAGCATACATTTTTTCAGATAGCCAAGCGGCACTTCTGGCGCTTGCCTCACCGGTAATAAAATCCGAAACAGTCAGAGATTGCAAATGTGCGTTAAGCTCGGCGGCCGAGTTAATAGACATCACTCTCATCTGGGTTCCCGGCCATAGGAACATACACGGAAATGAGAGGGCTGACGAGTTGGCTAAGGCCGGAGCATCTTTGGATGAATCCGAAGCAGAAACTATAAATTGTCCACTCGGACTCATCAGAAGGGAACTGCAAGAAACGCAAAAACTTCATATAAAATGACGTACAAGAAATGGCCAAGAAATTTTCTTGAGTCAAATTTCCTTAAGGCAGTACGCAGTTCTTAAGGAATTTGCTACGCTTTCTACTACGGTTTTCTAAAGTTTTTTGTGAAAAAAGAGCACAAGGCAACCCAGGTTTGCAACAGAAATATATGCCCGCTCCATTATTTCTTGAGGAAAGAGTGAGGCAACAGGCTGTGAAGTATCAAAAATGTCAAAATTCCTTGGACACACACACGAAATAATGGCAATTTTTTCTTGACCGTTTTCTTGAGAGCTGCATACAGGGCATAATACACAATAAGCCATCGTTCGGACTTCACTCAGATAGGAGTAGATTTGTTCCGTTTTGTCGAAATAAGTTGAAACCTAGTCCTCTACTCCGCTCAACTGAAAATCTGCTCCGTTTTGTTGCATCAACAAATTTACTCTTCAAATAGAAAGGAGGTCGGGTTTTTAATAGCAAATTAAAAGTTATATTTTACCTTTTTATCGACACGATTGTTAAATTGGTGAGCTACAGCACCTTTGCAAATACACTTGAATTCGTGAATAGGCCTTCACAATCGCCCGATTTGGACCCGATCTAAAAAGATTGCTCTGTCTAAAGTTCTGTAATTGCGTCGTTGCCCACCGATGTAACAATTGTCCCGCTAAAGAAAGAATGAAATAACTTTTTATTAATTTTAACCAAGGCATTTCAACTTTAATAATAATTGCTCGCTGGATTAAGACGCCTTTACACGGGTCGATTTTCTAGTAGATTTTTGTCGTTCAACCAAAATCGACCCATGTAAATTATATCTCAACCGTAAAATGTAAATGCTTTGGCTAGTAGGTTTTCCAGTCTACAGAAATCAACCCGTGTTAAGGCACCTTTAGCCCCTTATTTAGTCCCAGAATACAGTGATACGAGGAGAAATGAATTGTTTTTTATAAAGATAAGATATACACATCTACTACGAAAACTTGATTTTTACTCCCATTTGTGTAGTGCGAACCCAGAAAAGAGCGCTCGATGAAGGTCAGCTAGTGATCAGTATTGCCAAGTTTTTTATTTAAAAAAGCACCAAAACACTGGTAATAGCGCAATTTTCCAAAAAAAAACACCAAATTTGTGTTGCTGTGTTTAATGGCATTTTTGCATCTAATGCTGTATGTTAAAATATTTTAAGTAATGGCGCAATGTCACTTGTAAATATTTCCAACTATGCGCAGTTAATTAATTTAATTAGCAAAATGTTTTTTTATTCGTAAACTAATTTGCAACGCTTTACTTGGTTTCTCTAGCGGCTTTATTTTCATGCAATAGCTTACTTTTGTACAAATGCGCACACCCAGCTAATTAGCAGAATATTCTACGAATTCCGTGATAGAGACTGTGTGAAAATATTGCGTTTGAATTATCTGGGAGCATATTATCCATAGCAGAAGCTCGGCCAAACACTAACATATGTGTAAGTCAACGAATAAAGTTTTCCGTAGGTTTAGAATGAATAAATGAATGAACAAAATAAATGCAATGGGTAGGTTCAGAAGGCGCAGCAGTTGAGCCCAACCGTTGTTAACAAAATCAGCGATCGTTATACGTCTTCTGAACGGCTTGATACATTAGCTGTCAAATTCTACTCTCAAAGGTACACACCAACATGTTGTCTCAAATGATCAGAAAAATATTACGATCATCTAACACGCAACTGTTCAGTTTTTATTATAAAATTACTTTGAAAAGGGCACCAAAGAACGAAACAAGCGCTAAACTAAAAAATGTTCACATTTTAATTCAACAAAACGCACTTAATTTATTGCGAAATGCACAAAGTTGGCAACAGTTATAGCGATGTCAAATTTGCTCATATACAAGCAAGGCGTATTTAACAGGTGATAGCAGCACCCTTTTATTTTTCTTCGCCTCACGGCTTCATATGTCAAATGGATGCTGTTGATTCTTTCACATCCTTCGTATGAAATTTTTGGCAGTCCTCGCCGCAAAAGCAAAAACAAAATACATGTACATTTTGTTATTGGCGTACCGATGCCACCTTATTGAATACGCCTTGTATACAAGCATGGACAGAGAGTGAGCGCCTGCTTAAAGAGCGTAAGCATTTTATGCGTATACATGCGAGAGCGTAACAAAGTGAACGCAAAATCATTCAAACGAAATTGGCACACTAACACAATTACACTTTCAGCTCGCGTTTACTTGTGGTAGTGATCACATCTGCTCATATACACTCCTCGTCATTTGAATTGCACACCCTTTCAATCCTTAGTATTTACAGTTTTCCTTTTGTTTATTTAATATGAACTTTTCGTAAAAATATAGCATATTCTATGGGTAAATGCAATTTTAAAATTTTTTACAAATTAAAATTTAAACGAAAATTTCTTTTCCATTTCTCGGGAAGCATTTTATATGATTTTTTCGTTTTCTTGAGAGCTGGAAACAGGTCTTAAAAAAGGTCAACATAGGAGTGTGCCATCCTAATGACCTGCAGTGAATAAGTTAGTAATATTTTTAGAAAAATTTCGGATATGCAGTTTTGTAGCGCATTGGGCTCGCTTGCCAGTACGGGGAAAAAAGCCTATACGGGCGTATGTGCCCATGTCTGCCCAAATGGATGGTGTGGGTGTCACAGATGATTGGGCTGCGCCCAAATATCTCTTCCATTAGCTCCATGTATGGAGTGAAAAATGAGGAAGAACCTGTCCGACTGTTGTTGTCCTTTGCTGACTTGTATGCCTGCAGCAAGGTGCGCACCCTCCCCTCCAAATACAGCGGTGTTCTTTCTGAATCCTGAAAATTTTGTCATTTTCTTTTATTTTTGACTCAATTATAATTATCATTAAATTTTTTACGCACCGTAACTTCTTCTTTTACGGGTGCGAGCTAAGTAGAACCCCAGAAAACCTTCCGTCTCTTCCCGCGTCCACCTTCTCCTCTCAATCCTTTCAATTCTGGAAAAATTAGCTTTTATTTGATAAGTTTTAAAATAAATTTTATATTTATTTACTCTTTCTCTTTTAGGTTAATTTTATTTGCCTTAAAAAAAATGTTGCCTTAAATGAAAAAATATTTCGTTATACGAGTTGGAATCAACTTGGAAATATAGGTGCTTATAGGAGGGTATATATAAATGAGTTTGTAAAAGGGGGCGTGGCACATCCCATAGGCGTGGAAATTTTATCAGCAATAACTTCGGAACCATAAGTTCCCAGAAGTTGAAATTTGGTATGCAGACATATCAATGGTAGGTGCTTATAGGAGGGTATATGCAAATAAGTTTGTAAAAGGGGGCGTGGCACATCCCATAGGCGTGGAAATTTTATCAGCAATAACTTCGGAACCATAAGTCCCCAGAAGTTGAAATTTGGTATGCAGACATATCAATGGTAGGTGCTTATAGGAGGGTATATGCAAATAAGTTTGTAGAAGGGGGCGTGGCACATCCCATAGGCGTGGTTTTTTTTTATCAGCTATAACTTCGGAACCATAAGTCACACGAACTTGAAATTTGGTATGCAGACATACCAATGGTAGGTGCTTATAGGAGGGTATATGTAAATGAGTTTGTAGAAGGGGGCGTGGCACATCCCATAATCGTGGAACTTTTTATCAGCTATATCTTCGGAACCATAAGTCCCACGAACTTGAAATTTGGTATGCAGACATATAAATGGTAGGTGCTTATAGGAGGGAATGTAAAAACGAGTTTGCAAAAAGGGGCGTGGCACATCCCATAGGCGTGGAATTTTTTATCAGCTATAACTTCGGAACCATAAGTCCCACGAACTTGAAATTTGGTATGCAGACATATCAATGGTAGGTTTGCAAAAAGGGGCGTGGCACATCCCATAGGCGTGGAATTTTTTATCAGCTATAATTTCGGAACCATAAGTCACATGAAATTTAAATTTGGTATGCAGACATATCTATGGTAGGTGCTTATAGTAAGGTGTATATGAATGAGTTTATAAAAGGGGACTTGGCACATCCCGTAGGGGNATCTATGGTAGGTGCTTATAGTAAGGTGTATATGAATGAGTTTATAAAAGGGGGCTTGGCACATCCCGTAGGGGTGGACTTTTTATCAGCCATAACTTCGGAACCATAAGTCCCACGATCTTGAAATTTGGTATGCACACATATCAATGGTGGGTGCTTATACGAGGGTATTAATAAACGAGTTTGTAAAAGGGGGCGTGGCACATCCCATAGGGGTGGAACATTTTATCAGCTATAACTTCGGAACCATAAGTCACATGAAATTTAAATTTGGTATGCAGACATAGAAATGGTAGGTGCTTATAGGAGGGAATGTAAAAACGAGTTTGCAAAAAGGGGCGTGGCAACTCCCATAGGCGTGGAATTTTTTATCAGCTATAACTTCGGAACCATAAGTCACATGAAATTTAAATTTGGTATGCAGACATATCTATGGTAGGTGCTTATAGTAAGGTGTATATGAATGAGTTTATAAAAGGGGGCTTGGCACATCCCGTAGGGGTGGACTTTTTATCAGCCATAACTTCGGAACCATAAGTCCCACGATCTTGAAATTTGGTATGCACACATATCAATGGTAGGTGCTTATACGAG
>NW_016163407.1:0-6593 GCF_001687245.7 Rhagoletis zephyria | reverse complement strand
GTGGACTTTTTATCAGCCATAACTTCGGAACCATAAGTCCCACGAACTTGAAATTTGGTATGCACACATATCAATGGTAGGTGCTTATACGAGGGTATTAATAAACGAGTTTGTAAAAGGGGGCGTGGCACATCCCGTAGGGGTGGAACATTTTATCAGCTATAACTTCGGAACCATGAACTCGAAATTTGGTATGCAGGTATAGCTATGGTAGGTGCTTATAAAAATATAAATATAAATGAGTTTGTAAAAGAAGTATATGAATCAGTTTATAAAAGGGGGCGTGGTACATCCCGTAGGCGTGGATATGCAGTTTTGTAGCCCATTCAATTATAGNGTGGACTTTTTATCAGCCATAACTTCGGAACCATAAGTCCCACGAACTTGAAATTTGGTATGCACACATATCAATGGTAGGTGCTTATACGAGGGTATTAATAAACGAGTTTGTAAAAGGGGGCGTGGCACATCCCGTAGGGGTGGAACATTTTATCAGCTATAACTTCGGAACCATGAACTCGAAATTTGGTATGCAGGTATAGCTATGGTAGGTGCTTATAAAAATATAAATATAAATGAGTTTGTAAAAGAAGTATATGAATCAGTTTATAAAAGGGGGCGTGGTACATCCCGTAGGCGTGGATATGCAGTTTTGTAGCCCATTCAATTATAGTGTAATAAAGTGAAAGTTTCAAGTGACTCTAAAATAGCCCTGATTTTTGATTTTTTATTTTTTATTGACGGTGCTGCGCATTTTATTCCATATAAAAATTTTGTCGAGCATACTTTGTATGAGAGAAAATGCGCAGCACCATCACCAAAAAATTTGTCAAAAATCACCGCTATTTTACAGACACTTGAGACTTGCACTTTATTGTACCCCTTTGTTGACATTTTTTGAACTCTGGATAAAGTTTTAAAATCGGATGTAATGAATATTAAATAAACAAAATTAAAAATGTAAATACTAAGGATTAAAAAGTTTAGCTATTCAAATGACGAGGAGTGTATGTGGCGTACGTTTGGGAGATTGGGCCTTTTTACTGCAGAATGCGTGTGCAGTGGCTCTCATTGGCATACGTGTATTAGTAAGATTCGTTGCCCCCTTCACGTTTGCCCATGATTTTCCCCTGATCTAGCCCGCGAAATGGGCTCGCTTGCCGGTACGGGCAAAAAAGCCCATACGGGCAAATCTGCCCATGTCTGCCCAAATGGATGGTGTGGGTGTTACAGATGATTGGGCTGTGCCCAAATATCTCTTCCATTAGCTCCATGTATGGAGCGAAAAATGAGGAAGAACCTGTCCGACTGTTGTTGTCCTTTGCTGATTTGTATGCCTGCAGCAAGGTGCGCATCCTCCCCTCCAAATATGAAAATTTTGTAATTTTCTTTTATTTTTGGTTCAATTATAATTATCATTAAATTTTTTACGCACCGTAACTCCCAAGGACGACATGCCCTTCAACATATTTGCATACGCCTGTCGCTTCTTTTACGGGTGCGAGCTAAGTAGAACCCCAGAAAACCTTCCGTCTCTTCCCGCGTCCAACTTCTCCTATCAATCCTTTTAATTATGGAAAAATTAGCTTTTATTTGATAAGTTTTAAAATAAATTTTATATTTATTTACTCTTTCTCTTTTAGGTTAATTTTATTTGCCTTAAAAAAAATGTTGCCTTAAATGAAAAAATATTTCGTTATACGAGTTGGAATCAACTTGGAAATATATGGGTCGTTCTTAAAAAACATGACCATTCTGAATTTTGTAATTTTTAAAAATTAAGTTGGCCAAATATGTTTATAATTGGCCTCATGTGGTTACGGATGGTATCAACAATAGGAATCCATAACCAGCAGTATTTTTTTTAATTTTTGGAGTTTTTGGAGTTAATAAGTCACAGAGTGGACCGGTAACAGAGGGGACAAATTAACTCAAAAATACCATATTTTAGCTTTTTATTCGAATTTTGGAGAATTTATTTGTCCACTTAATTAATGTACATAAAATATTTATAAAAAAATTATAAAATAAATAAAAAATCACTTTACTCACCGTTTTTCAACAGTAACAGAGTTGACACTGAATAAGGGTACGTACCCGGCATACAATTGGGTTCCTTACTCAACAACGCACTAAACAAGACTGAACAGTTCAAAACACATTTTGTTGATTTTAGCTAAGTTATGATGGAGAAGCATAAGAGAAATATACGCGTCATAACGTTTAACAAACATTTTTCAATAAAATGAGTGGACGTAACAGAGGGGACCAAAACCTGGGGACACAAATTTTCTTCATAAAAATTATACAAAAAAATTATTTTTCATCATTCTTTTCTATATATGGTATTATATACACAAACTGAATAACAAAAATTTTAAATATTATTTTTTTTCAATTTTATTTCAACTGAAAATAACTATTAAATTTTTATAAATTGGCTCGGGACACAGGTTTTTGCTAAACCTTTGACATTGAAAATATTTTTTAAGTTATTTTCAGATAATTAATTATTTTTTTTTTATAATATAGTTACGTAGAATCGATAATAATTTATAAAAATGCAAATATTTTTCTATTTTATTTTTGAAGAAACAAAATATAAAATAGTAAAGTCTGGGGACACCAATTGGTCATGTTTTTTAAGAACGACCCATATACGAGTTGTTACCTTGTTTATACCTACGCAAGAACCACATTAACAAAAAACCAATTTGACTCAACAAATATTTCTTTCAAGCATTTATACCGGTGTCATTTTAGCGCACTCGCTGAGACCGTATTCAAAAGTATACAAAATTTGTTGTTTTATTTCGATATCTACTATATATTTGTGAAAGTACGTATGTATGTATAGTGCCAGGTTGCAGTCTAAACGGACGGACAGAATCGAACAAAATTTTGATAGAGTATTGCCATGACACCTGGGCCTATAATAGGGTGAAAAAAATTGGGATCCAACAAGGGGGCATGGAACCTCCCATAGGCCATAACTTCCAGACCATAAGTCACATGAACTTGAAATTTAGTATGCAGGTGCTTATAGGAGGGTATATATAAACGAGTTTGCGAAAGGGGGCGTGGCGCATCCCACAGCCGTGGAATTTTTTATCAGCTATAACTTCGGAACCATAAGTCCCACGAACTTGAAATTTGGTATGCAGACATATCAATGGAAGGTGCTTATAGGAGGGTATATATAAACGAGTTTGTAAAAGGGGGCGTGGCACATCCCATAGGCGTGGAAATTTTATCAGCTATAACTTCGGAACCATAAGTCCCACGAACTTGAAATTTGGTTTGCAGACATATCAATGGTAGGTGCTTATAGGAGGGTATATGCAAATGAGTTTGTAGAAGGGGGCGTGGCACACATCCCATAGGCGTGTTTTTTTTTATCAGCTATAACTTCGGAACCATAAGTCACACGAACTTGAAATTTGGTATGCAGACATACCAATGGTATGTGCTTATAGGAGGGTATATGTAAATGAGTTTGTAGAAGGGGGCGTTGCACATCCCATAATCGTGGAATTTTTTATCAGCTATATCTTCAGAACCATAAGTCCCACGAACTTGAAATTTGGTATGCAGACTTATCAATGGTAGGTGTTTATAGGAGGGTATATATAAAGGAATTTGTAAAAGGGGCGTGGCATATCCCATAGGCGCGGAATTTTTATCAGCTATAACTTCGGAACCATAAGTCCCACGAACTTGAAATTTGGTATGCAGACATATCAATGGTAGGTGCTTATAGGAGGGAATGTAAAAACGAGTTTGCAAAAAGGGACGTGGCACATCCCATAGGCGTGCAATTTTTTATCAGCTATAACTTCGGAACCATAAGTCACATGAAATTTAAATTTGGTATGCAGACATATCTATGGTAGGTGCTTATAGTAAGGTGTTTATGAATGAGTTTATAAAGGAGGCGTGGACTTTTTATCAGCCATAACTTCGGAACCATAAGTCCTACGAACTTGAAATTTGGTATGCACACATATCAATGGTAGGTGCTTATACGAGGGTATATATAAACGAGTTTGTAAAAGGGGGCGTGGCACATCCCATAGGGGTGGAACATTTTATCAGCTATAACTTCGGAACCATGAACTCGAAATTCGGTATGCAAGTACAGCTATGGTATGTGCTTATAAAAAGATAAATATTAATGAGTTTGTAAAAGATTGCGGTGTATATGAATGAGTTTATAAAAGGGGGCGTGGTACATCCCGTAGGCCTGGAATTTTTAATCAGCCATAAATTGGGAACCATACGTCACATGAACTTGAAATTTGGTATTCAGATTCGGATATTTAAAACTGTGTGTTTTTTTTTGTGAAACCTTACCGTCTTTAGATTATTTTCAAATGAAAAGATTAAATCGTTTTGTAATCCCGCGATGCTGTTAAACGAAAAAGGTCCATTCATAATGAATAAAACTCCTTCCGAATTAAGCATTCTACCAGAAAAGTGCAGCTATACATAAAACAGCCAATCGAATAGGCTGCTAAACGGAATGTAGAAATTTGATCGTTACCTTAATCCACCTAATATTAATAATGGAACAGGATTTGTAGTACAAGTGATGATCAATATATATTAGTTAAAGCACGATAAAGCTAAAAGTATGGCTCATAAGTATGCCTTAATATAAACAAAGAAAATAGTTTGTCTCCTTTAAATTATGCTGAACTGAATATTTGTATTACTGTTTTATATTTTGATTTGTTTACCCCGAACGACGTCGGGTGCTCTGCTAGTTTCTTTAATAATTGATTTTCGCGATTGACCGAAATGGAAGCGAACAATAATTCAACTTTATTTTAATAATAATTCAAATTTAAAACGGCCTGTATAAAGCCTATTTTCCCTTCGCGTCAAATTAGTGATGTGTTTATACCTGTTTTCTAACCGATGTGAGAAATAAAAAACCGATTTGAAATCAAATTCGAATTAATACACTTTTGAAATTCAGAGCGTATTGAAATTTTGTTTATGCATCTGTTTGGAATCACAGCGAACTGGATCAAAGCGCTTTATGTGTTGGTATAAACAAGGTATGTGTTACTGCTTTACGTGTAATAAACATTTAAACGACTGTTCTTTTGTAATTTGTATAGGATAAGGTTACGCCTTTAGTAAAACAAATGATTATTTATTAACATCTAAAGCGTTTTGATAAATAAATGGTTGAAAACTGGAATTTATACAATTTTTCATCTCTGCACATGAATATTCTCCAATATGCTTTACAACTGGAGAAATGTCAAAAATCTAATCTTTATAATAAAAAAAAAAGAAATGAAACTACCTTCTATTTTGTATCATGCTCTTACCTCCAATTTTTTTGCAAAAGTGACGCTTTTATTTACAGCCTACTGTGATCAAAGCTGTAAAATTTCGCCTGATTTCCTCTTACTCGCTCTAGCGCATAGAATTCTTATTAGAATACACATTCTTATTAGCTGTGCTTCTCTCACTTAAAGAAATTTTTATCACAGTTCGAACAAGAATTTGTGTGTGGGTGAGACGACTGAAAAGTTGTGAATGTGTTCGTAAACAGTGTTGCCGTTTTGATCCAAATGGATCGAAATTATACGTTTTTCATCGAATTTTTAAAAGATACTTTTATTTTTAGCTTAGTATAAATTGGGATACATTTTAATTCTCAAACAAGTTGGTAACTCTCCCATCTTAAGACTTTTATGATTTTGTGGCAAAACATTAAGTTTGTTTTCTTTGCTGAACATACCACCTTTAATTTGTATATGGCATCACTGTTAGCTACAGACAACTAGCCTGCCCAACAGGGATGCCGTTTGGATCTAAATAGATCCAATTGGATACATTTTTAGACGAATTTTTGTAGGATACTTATTTTTTCCGATCAGTATAAATGTGGATACTTTTTTAAATAGGCCAAAATTTTATATTTTCTATAAAGTTTTTTTCGTTAAAAACTCGATTTTCATTAATGACGTTTTTTAAATGTTTTAAAAATCGCTACTTAAGCGTGAAATTAGAGCATTTTATTTTTTGTGAACGAAGCAATGAACATTTGAAGAGATCTCACCAAAGCAGTGTAAGGCGCAATTGTTTAGTTAGCTAAAAAAGATGCTTTAAGCAAGATCTTAATATATATATAAAGTAAATATATCTCTTTCATATCACATATTTTCATTTGTTAATTTAAAAAGAAAGAAGATCTCAATGTAGTTTAAATACACTGTTTAAAAAACAAAATTTGATTTATTTAAGGAAATTTTTATGAATTTTACTGAAAATACTTTAAATACACTATAATTTTTTTTTGTTTATTTGAGCGTATTAAGGGCCACTTTTTCAGTGCACGGCCGTGGTTTACACTAAGTTTAAACGCCCGATCTGGCTGGTTTAAACTAAGATCAGCCAATCAAATGCCAGCCAGGTGTTCAATTTAAACTCAGTTTACTTAATCTAAGCTTAAACTGGCACTGAAAAACCGACTTAAGAGAGGTAACTATTTTCTTTTTTTAATGTGTGCAAATTGGTACACCGCGTAATAAAGTTAAACACTGCCTGTTTACTTTAACATACCAAATTTGTCG
>NW_016163406.1:3044-36732 GCF_001687245.7 Rhagoletis zephyria | reverse complement strand
CATTACTCTTCATCACAAGTGCAAATGCTAGTGATACTTCTTCTGTTGACCAAATTGTGTACACTACTTGCCACGATCGCGCAATACAGGGACACGACGCTACGCCAACGAGTACAGAAAATATTACACGCTTGCTTGCTGTAATCGAAAGTGCTTGTGGTGCTTGTGTATTCGAAATTCCTCGTCGTATTTGGTCGTTTGCGACTTGACTGGCAACGCATGCGCACAATTAATAAATTTGCATAATGGAGCTTGACAACGTAAATATTAATATTAAATACATATTTCGCTTCTATCATTTTAATGCATTAATGTTTGCAGTCATTTACCAACGATCCATCTGCTACAAACGTTAGTTTTAGTAGTAGTTTNTAAGGGTACTGGGAAAAGTAAAGTTTGGGAGGTATTTGGAATGGTAAATAATGAATTAAATGAACAAATTCCAAATATTGTGGCGTGCAAAACGTGTTTCAATGTATTAAAGTACTGCAAAAAATCAACCTCAAACTTATTGAAGCACAAGTGCGTTATAAGATACTCAATGAATAGTAACAGCGAAAATGTACTATTTTCCGAATTCGACAAAACTTGTACTAAAAATGAATGTAAGCGGCTCGTGGTAGAATTCACTGTAGATGCATTACATACTGAGTCAGATTCCACGCCGTCATGTTCTACCGAAAATAGTTTATTGTTCAGAGATTTTGTTCAACCAAGACAAACGCTTAGTATTGAAAATAAAATCTATAGAGAAATTCATAAGTACGAAAGCACTGATGTTGAATTTTATGACGATTTCGATATTGTGCACTGGTGGGACGGTCATAAAAATGATTTCCCAATTTTATATAAACTGAGCTGATTTTAGCAACTCCCGGCATCCTCAGCTCCTTCTGAAAGAGCATTTTCCGTCGGCCGAAATATTATCACTGAGAAACGTTGCAGTATTAGTTGTAATGACAGCGCAATAAACAGGATAATGTTCCTACATTCAAGCATTGGTTAAAAGTATGTATATTAAAAAAATTTGAATTTACATTCTGTATATGTATGTTTCACGATTATAAACAACTCACATATTGACAAGTTTTGCCTATACATTTTTTTAAATTATTTTATTTCAATTACTTTTTATAAAAATATAGTTTATTCTTTANTGTTTTGCCTATAAATTTTTTTTAATTATTTTATTTCAATTACTTTTTATAAAAATATAGTTTNGAGCATTGGTTAAAAGTATGTATATTAAAAAAATTCGAATTTACATTCTGTATATGTATGTTTCACGATTATAAACAACTCACATATTGACAAGTTTTGCCTATACATTTTTTTAAATTATTTTATTTCAATTACTTTTTATAAAAATATAGTTTATTCTTTAAGAAAAATCATATAAATCCAAACTTGAGACTTTGAGCTATATTAAGAAAAAATTAACAATTTTTCGTAAAAATATCGAGCTCTTTTATTGGTTTACTTAGAATGGTTTTAAGTATGCAGTTTTGTAGCCCATTCAATTTTAGTACAATGAAGTGCAAGTTTGCAAAGCAAGACTTACCGTTGATATTTGTAATTTTTTTTTGTTGAAGCTGTTGGTCATTTTCTTCATATAAAAAGAATCGTGTTAACATACTTCCTATGGAAGAAATGACTGACCCCGTCAATAAATTCCAAAATATCAATTGTATGTTCTTGCTACTTCAAACTTGCACTTTATTCTATTAAAATTGAATGGGCTAGTAAGCTGCATATCCAACCAAATCTAATGAAAAAGCTAGAAATTTTTATGAAAGTTTGTAGAATATTTAATATTGCAAAACGTTTAAATTGCAAAACTTTTCAATAAATTCATAATTATTTGTTTTTGAAAATCATTCTTTTGTTAATTTTATATTTTCTTTCCTCAAATATTTAATCTGGAATATTATACCCATTTTCGTTTAACAAATAAACTATACACATTTCTTTAACATTGACTAGTTTTCAAAACTTTATTCATTACCTTATTGCAGCAAAGGCGTTCGCTGAAATAAATACATACATATGTATGTACATATGTATGAGCATATATATTGTATATTTTTAACCAAATAACGTAGTAGTAAGGGCAAGCATCAACAATATCTTTGATGTAAATACAAATGTATCTACATGTGTGCATAAGCACATAAATAGCATAACCCAAACACCAACAATCAACAGCTCTATGAAAATACTCAAATACTCGCAGGCACAGTACACTGCTTGCGGATATTCTTCAGTCGAGGTAATTGTGTTTGCAAAGCCAGTACTTCTTTTCTTGCTATTGATCGGATTTTTACTTACGCATACTCCAAGCGGTTTGTGTTTGCCCGCACTCAACAAGAGAATGGAGGGATAAAGAGAGTAAGTAATTGCGCTGCTAACAAATGTCTTGTTGGGCAACTCAAATGTATCCGTGCAGTGTTTTATTACTGAATCCCAGGGTAAATAGACTTTTTGCTCTACGGAGACGAATAGTAAAGTCTTGACAATGAACTTCATTACAGATTGTTAAATTTTGAAATGGCTACGACATTAAATCTTATATTCGATACAAGCACAATTTTAAGTGCAATTAGAACATAGCCAAATAATGTACCGGGAATCATCCTCTTATTTTCATTGGTATTTCAATGGCTTTTCCAATAGCCTCCGTCCTTTGCAAAGGCGCATAGTTATTGGTTAAAACATAAGGGGTATTCACAAATTGAGCAGGTGGTCTGGCACTCTGGCAATAGTCATTGCGTGAGTTATCTGCTATTTTGTCAGAGTGCCAGGCCACTTGCTCAACTTGGTGAATACCTACATACATATGTATACTGGGTGGCGCCGAATGAGCTATATGATTTGAATTATTTTTAAGTTTTCTTTGGGGATATTTGAAAGAAAGAGTGTACGTTAACAAACCAAGAACCATTCTCCAACTCCAAACCAACATTCGAAATGAAATCATGGCCATTACACCCGAAATGCTGCGAAAAGTTATGGAAAATATGCTAAAAAGAGCACGTATGTGCGAAGCAGAAAATGGATATCACTTACAGGATATCATTTTTCAAAGCTAATTGCAAAAAATTCCCCAATAATATACTGTATTAAAAAAAATTATAATAATCGCATAAATAAAAAAGTTATAAACCATGTAAACCATATATCTCATTCGGCGCCTCCCTGTATGTAGTAGTATGGCTGGAACTGCTCGGAGAAACCCCTTTCAAGGGAATTTTAAATATTAAAGGTTGTTTGATGCGAGTCCAAAAGTACACATAGTACCGAAGAGATGTGTTTCCAGAATTTTTGTATAGCGCATCCCCATATCGAGCCGCAGCTATCCCCAAAGAATCCCATTTTTCTTCTAAATCCCCATTTAAATCCCCTTAAGTAAGAAATAAAAAATTATGTATTCTCATTTCTGCTAGTTCATTTTAATTACAGTTTTGAATACTTTTCTATTACAAATTTTCACAGATGTATATGTGTACATATATATGAGACAATTTGGTTATTTACGTATATCGGTTTCTTATTTTTTATGGTTTTTGGAGATTATTGAACAACATACCTTCGGCCTAAGGTTCCTATTCCCATTGCTGTCTGTAAGTTCGTCAATTTTTTTTGTGCGCTTGCCACTTTGTAAAATTATTTTTACACTAAAGAAATCAGAAATATATGCAGTCCATTCGGTGAATGCCAATCACAGCGATGCTTTTATAATTTAATGTAATGAAGTGAGAGAAAATTGTGTGTTCAGCGAAAGCTAATCAAAACAGGCGTTTGCCACGAATAATGCTTTGACAAAGAAAATCTTTGTTTGAGAAATTTTTAAGGGCAGGCAGTAAAATATATGTATTTTAATTTCAATATGAATATTTTAAACCAAATAAAAATCCCCATCAAATCCCCTTATCCCCAAACGAAAAAATCTATCCCCAAATGATTTCAGGAATCCCCAAAATGGGGAGAAATACCCGCATCTGGCACCACTGCCGAAGAGAGAAACAATTTGAAAATTTAATTCTAGTTCATATTGCGAAAATGTATTTTATGCCGTCAGAAAATAGGTGAATGCTGTCAAATCAGCGAAGTGTTAGCGCTCCGCTGATGGCGCCAACTATATTTTCTACATCGTGGCTTTGATATAAATACATATATACATATAACAAGCGTTGACCACAATTCGATATAGAAAACTAACACTAGGCGGGAGGTAACTATTGTCTACCATGTACACAGCTTGTAGAGTACGTGATAGATAAAATTATAGTTTAAAAAACTAAAACCTCCCTATTATAATTGCCATTCGTACGGCCATCAGGTATGTAACTTGAGAATAGTAATCGCTGCATCTTTTAGGCGCATCAATATTACATACATAGTTACATCCCGAGCTAATAAAAGGAAGGTAATAATAAAAGTTGAGATTTCTCTATTTTGTCTCTAGCTAGGGTGAATATCTCCTAGAGTTGCTCTACCGTGTAAACTTAATTGAGAGAGGAGATTTTTATTTCAGTGAAACTCTCGGGAGCAGGGACCGTAACGGTTATAGGTTTTTTTTATAAGAATCACTTTTTAATCATTATTAACTGCGTTTTATTTTTTGCTCGGAAAATAATCGTTGCGTTTTAANATAAGAATCACTTTTTAATCGTTATTAACTGCGTTTTATTTTTTGCTCGGAAAATAATCGTTGCGTTTTAAGTTTTATTTTTTGCCTGGAAAATAATGGTTACGTTTTAAGTTTTATTTTTTGCTCGGAAAATAATCGTTACGTTTTAAGTTTTATTTTTTGCTCGGAAAATAATCGTTATTTCTTAAGTTTTATATTTTGTTCGGAAACAAAGCGAACCACTTTTCTAAAGAAAAAGTGCAAAAAAGCACATACCTACGCATACGCAAAAATTATGTTTTATTTTCTGAACAAAAAATAAAACTTAAGAAATAACGATTATTTTCCGAGCAAAAAATAAAACTTAAAACGCAACGATTATTTTCCGAGCAAAAAATAAAACTTAAAACGTAACCATTATTTTCCAGGCAAAAAATAAAACTTAAAACGCAACGATTATTTTCCGAGCAAAAAATAAAACGCAGTTAATAATGANCCTGAGTAAAAAACAAAACTCAAAATATCATGATTAAACTTGATTTTTATAAGTAAAAATTAAAAAAATAGAAATCAGTGCCGCTGACGGTACTCGGAGTAATAAGAAATATATTGGTTTACTCCTTATGCACGTAGCCTTTCTCTTTCCGCGTGATTTTTTTCAGAGGATAATCGTTATTTGCGGTCCCTGCTCGAGAGATTTCTCTACCGTGTACGCTTAGCTTAATAAAGACCCCCCACATTAATTTTTCTTGAATATCTGTATAGGGTTGTTCGACTTCACTAGAAAGTCGACTTTCGACTTTTCGATCGACTCTGTACAGTCGACTTTAAAAATCGACCTATCCACGAAGAAAAGTCGATTTTGTTCGACTTTTTTCGACTTTTTTAATAAAAAGAAAATGTATTAACTATACTCTGCATTTAACTCATATATTTGCTATAAATATAAGAGTCAGAATACGCCAAAAATATCTTGATCTACTAGTGGTCTTTAGAATAATCTATAATTTAGTGAAATTCAATGCTAGGTAAAAAAAACACACACTAAAGGATTTTTAAAAATTTTGAAAATTGTTCAAGTTATACAGCATGAAAATGTTGGTTGTGAGGGTTTTCAAAAATTATATTTTTGAAAAATAATTTAAAAATTTTTAAATTTTCCCAAAAAAAAAAATTCTAAAAATTTTTTGAATCGATATTTGGTAATTACGGACAACTTTTTGAAAAATGTGGCCTTCCGATGGAGCAGAATTGGCGGGTATTGGTAGAAATATAGTGCCTTTTTATAAGCATGGATAAATATGGGAGTAGCCCAGACAGCTAGTGGATTGGGACTATCCACACGACTAATGTCGCATATTAAATGGAATCCTACCACCAACGTTTTTAGCGGTGTTTAAAATGTTGTACCTTACGGATTGGTCAAATTCGAACCAAAGACTCTCTGTAGAAACTTACATAAACTCATGCAGAAAAACTTTCTTGCATGAAATTTTTAAAATAAATACCTATGTTTATCTTACCTCATTATTAACTGAAGACTGTGGAGACAAACGATTAACAAATTTTTTTTGAATTTGTTTTCGTATTGTAATTTTAATCGCTGCTCTTAAATAATTTGACAATGTTGCTGTACTGTCATTAAAATTCATTTCTCTACCACACTTTTCAAATTTCACTTCAGTTTTATTGGCAAATTTTTTTTAAATACGACCAAACAGCACTCCGCGCCCTTGTTAGATCAGTTTTTATATGCAAATAAATCAAAAAAAGTCGAGAGTCGAAAGTGAAAAGTCGACTTCAGTCGACCTCCATAAACTAAAAGTCGATCACTAAAATTCGACTCTCAGGAGTAAAAATTCGATTTTGGTCGAAAGTCGAAGTCGACTTTGCCATCCCTATATCTGTAATGTAATGAATAATGACAAGTAAGAAAATCTAAGTTCGGGCGGAGCCGAACATCAAATACCCGGCGCAAGTACTAGATATATGTTTTTCACCTTTCCGAAAGCTACATGGTCAGCCGGGGTGTATCAATTTAGAGTAAATTGGCGTCCTTAAATTTCGAAATATTGAAGTTTCAAGCATTTCTGAAATTTACCGTTATATGAAAAGCGGTCGTAATTTTAGTCCGATTTCAATAATTTTCAACGTTTTGCTTTTATGTGGAAACCGGTTACCGAGATACATATATGTAAGTGGGCGGTGCCACGCCCATTTTCCTAAATTTTATCACAAACGTATTTCTTGGTAAAGCAAGCATCAATTTTGAGTAAATTAGATTTAATATTTACTGATTTATCGAAGATTTCGTATTTCTCTAAATTACCGTTATATGGGATGTGGGGTGGTTATTGTCCGATTTTAAAAATTTTCGGCCATTTGGTATGCTGTACTAAGGCCAACAATTGTGCCAAGCTAGACAGAAATTGGTGCAGCGGCTACCAAGGTATACACATGTAACCATAAGTGGACGTGGCTAGGCCCATTTTCTACAAATGTATAATATTCTTATTTTTCGTCTAAAAATTATTGTAAATCTCAATTTTGAGTGAATAATCTTCAGTTGTTACTAAAATATAGCAGTTTTCGTATTTCTGAAAATTACCGTTATACGGGAGGTAGGCGTGGTTATTGTCCGATTTTGCCCGACTTTGCCCATTTTCAATACCATCCGTCCTACGCCCGAAAGAAGTGCACGTACCAAGTTTCGTTAAGATATCTCAACTTCTACTCGAGTTATCGTGTGCATAGGCGGACAGACGGACAGACAGACAGTCACCGCTTAATCTATTTCTCTTTTCATTCTGATCATTTATGTATACATTTGTCAATATCTATCTCGATTCGTTTTGCCTGTTGCAAACAACCGTTATGTGAACAAAGTTATAATACCCTTGTGCACAAGTACGCTCGCGTATAAAAATAAATAAATAAACAAAATATCACAGAATTTATTTAGTCAAGTAGTAAAATAGATAAATAAATTAAGAAAATAAATAAATATATTTAAAAATAATTACCATAATCTATACATATAATAAATTTGTAAAAGGTCGATGTCTGTACATTACAGATATTTGAGAAAAATTAATGTGGGGGATCTTTATTAGAGCACCAGAAGCCAAATCAACCATTTTTACAATTTTTGTCTGTCTGTCTGTCTGTCTGTATGTTTGCACGCGCATCACTAGAAAACGAATGGTTAGATTTGAATGCAGTTTTCAACGATATATTGCTAGAGATCTAACTTAAATTATAGAAAGAAAAAACTTAGAGTTGGCACCTTTCTGAAAATTTCAGTTTAAGTAAATTAATAACTGTTGAAGTTAATAATATATGTAGCAAATCTGGCATCATCCATAGTATAACGACGTAATGTCAACTCTTTATATTACACTCTTTCTTCTTTCTTCTTCCGGTTGAACTCTAATAAATCAGAACACATTGAAGTAAGTCTCTGAGTTTCTTTTTGCATAACGTACTGTAGCAAATCTGGCATCATCCATAGTATAACGACGTAATGTCAACTCTTTATATTACACTTTTTCTTCTTTCTTCTTCCGGTTGAACTCTAATAAATCAGAACACATTGAAGTAAGTCTCTGAGTTTCTTTTTGCATAACGTACTGTAGCAAATCTGGCATCATCCATAGTATAACGACGTAATGTCAACTCTTTATATTACACTTTTTCTTCTTTCTTCTTCCGGTTGAACTCTAATAAATCAGAACACATTGAAGTAAGTCTCTGAGTTTCTTTTGCATAACGCACTGATTTTGATCAGGTTATGGCCACAGTACGCTTCCACTGCGCAGGTGGAGTGCCCAATCGTAGTCGCTAAGTTAATGACTAAAACCTTGAATTAGAAGCAAAGTTATCAGTTTACCGAATCAGCAATCCACATGGTGTGTCGCACTAATTTTCCACGAAAGCCCCTTAAAGTGCACAGCGAAAGAAGATGTACGACAACTGCGATAGTGTTAGCTAGCAGCAGTAGAGAACAACCGAAGCGAACGAAAATTTATTTGCGCAAACAAAGAAGACAAACACAAACTACACAGTGTCAGGAATTGGAAAATCGAAATGGAGTATGAGAGCAAATGACAAGCGAATACGAAGAAATTAAACCAAAACAAAATCAAAAAGTTAAAGAAGAAAGCAGTAAGCGAAGCGTCCTACAAACAGAAATAGAAACGAATTCAAGACAAAAGCACTTATCACATTTAAAAATGAGTTTCACAACCATCAAAATCGAACCTCTTGGTAAAGATAATTTTGATGCCTAGAAAATACAGGTAGAAGCAATTTTAACGAAAAATGGGACGTGGAAGTATGTGAATAGTAGCTGCGTAAAGCCAGCAGATCCGCCCGCAGCAGTGACCGAATGGGAAGATAACGATGCGAAAGCGAAGTCTGATTTGGTGCTATCAATCTGTCCAACAGAATTGCAGCAAATTAAGAACTGCCGTACATCGAAAGATATTTGGGATAAGTTACACTCCGTGTATCAATCGCGTGGGCCTGCTCGGCAGACAATGTTACTTAAATCGCTGATATTGCACAAAATGAGTGCCGGTGATGACATGCGCGAACACCTACGCAAATTTTTCGAAATCGTTGATAAGCTAATAGAGTTGGATCTAGTCGTCATAGATGAACTACTTACAATCCTATTGCTATATAGTATCTCTAACGAATACGAGACTTTAAGAATCGCCATCGAGTCGCAAGAAAAGCTACCAAAATTGGAGATTTTAAAAGTTAAATTACTAGAAGAGTTTGAGGCTCGAAAACGAAATGAACTTTCTTCTATTGAGGGCGCGTTATATGCAAACCGAAAATGCCCAAATAAAAGTGGTAGCCGCCCGTTAAACAGAAATAACGCAGATCAACAAAAGTCTACCTTCAAATATGCTTGCCATACTTGCGGAAAATCGGGCACAATGCCAGGGAATGCAAGTCCAGCAATTTTAAAGACCGAAAACCACGGCAGAGGCGTGAGCACAGCGACACCTCATGCAATGTTCATGTTATAGTTTTAGGTGCACGCACCACCAATGCTAAACATATATGGTGCCTAGATTCAGGAGCATCATTCCACATGTGTGTTTCGCGTGAAACATTTCAAAACCTCGAAACACCAGACGACAAAACGTTGGCGTTAGCTAACGACAGCTTTACAAAGATAGAAGGGCGCGGCATAGTGAAAATTAAATCGAAAACAGGATGCAATGTCACGCTCAACAACGCGTTGTACGTACCGGATTTGCGAACTAACCTCTTTTCAGTTCCAAAAATGGCGCAACACGGCTTGGAAGTAACATTTACGGGAAATAAAGCCATCATAAAGAACTCATTGACAGGTGCCGAAATATTCATTGCGGAGCGTAAGGGAAATTTGTACTACGTTGAAGAATCTATAGAGTACGCAGCAGCTGCCAAAGCCAACCCGAAAACGCTTCAAGATTGGCACGAAGCATTCGGACACCTATACGAGAAAGACTTGAAGGCAATTATTGACAAAAAGAAAGTGATGGTATAAACGTTAATACCAAAACCAGCTTAACGGCGTGTAGTACTTGCATTCAGGGAAAGCAAAGAAAGAAACCATTCCAAAAGTCTAGTCGTGAAACAAAAGAGGTCCTAGAGCTAGTGCATAGCGACGTAGCGGGCCGATGAAAACCCAATCTTTTTCCGGTTCACGATACTTCGTCACGTTCATTGACGACAAGAGTCGATGGTGCGAAATTTACTTTTTAAAGCACAAAAGCGAAGTTCTAGACAAGTTCAAAGAATATAAGCTCCTTGTCGAAAACCAACACGGTAAGCGGATAAAGTGTCTACGCAGCGATAATGGAAGCGAATATACTTGTAACGCCATGGAAAGTTATTTGAAAACCGAAGGTATACGTCAAGAGTTCACAATCGAATACACTCCCGAACGAAATGGAGTAGCCGAACGCAAAAATCGAACCGTAGTGGAAATGGCTAGATGCATGCTATTACAAGCAGGGCTCCATCCAGAATATTGGGCAGAAGCTGTCAATACCGCGAACTATTCACGCAATCACTGTCCATCGCAAAGTTTAAACGGTGAAGTTCCCTACCAAATATGGACTGGGAGGACACCATATGTTGGTCACTTACAAAAGTTCGGCAGTACTGCCTACATGCTGAACAAAACTGCCGGCAAGTGCAAATTCGGGTCAAAGTCGATAAAATGCGTATTTGTAGGCTACTCTGAAACATCCAAAGGTTATCGCTTGTGGGATCCTGTAGCAAGAAAAATACGCCGAAGTAGAGATGTAACGTTCGTACAACAGCAGAAAGTCGACGCGTATGAAGAATTTCTAATCAGCGACGTCGAAATACATTCACAGCTAGAAAAGTCGAATTCGGGTGTGCAAGTAAATTCCGAGCCGCAACAACAGCCACGGGTAACTATGAAGGCCAGTGATGACACAAAATTTCCAAGAAGCACTTAAAAGAGGTACAGGCCGCCGAAAGAAAGTCCGAACAAAGCGCCGCGGGAGACCGCGATTAGAATACAATATGGTACCCATCACCGAAATGTTATCGAGCGAAGAAAACTCCACTAGCGATCAAGAGGTAGCACCCGAAGATGGGCCGCAAAGTTCCGCACTAGCCCAAAGCGCGGATCCAGTAACCCCTATCAGGTACTGAAGCAAGCGAATGGAAATAAGCCATGCTAAAAGAATACCAATCGCTGGTAGCGAACAACACTTGGGAGGTAGTGAATCGTCCAGTTGGTAAAAAGATTGTCGAATCCAAATGGGCTCTCCGTACTAAACAAAAGTCAGATGGTAACGTAGATTCTAAGAAGGCCAGGCTAGTAGCAAAAGGCTTCACCCAGCGACCTGGAATCGACTACAGTGAAACCTTTGCTCCAGTCGCTCGACTTAACACTATTCGATCACTGATGGCCATATCCGCAGAAATGGGGCTTGAAGTACACCAACTTGACTTTGTGAGTGCCTATTTAAATGGCACGTTAGAAACAGAGATATACATGTCTCTGCCAAGCAAATTGCAAGATATATTAGATGAAACTGAAGCATCTAAGTACACCGCAGGTAAGGTTTGCTTACTGAAGAAGGCAATCTACGGCCTAAAACAGTCAGGCAGATTATGGTATCAAAAACTTGACCAGAAGCTACGAGATATGAAGANATTGTGGCTTGTTAACATTTTATTTTTAATAATAACGTAGGACATCGCAATGTTAAAAATACCAGTGGCTAACATTGTAAATGCATAGAACGTGAACTAGTTCGGCTGAAACGCAAACCGGTAGAATTCTAGTTCACAACTAGTAGCTTTCCCTGCAGGGTATTCGTCACCATTTCGTCCACGAATCTGTAGAGAGTAAAACCATCACCATTAAGTACATAAGCACGGAAGAGATGCCAGCAGATGTTTTAACGAAAAATTTGTCAACAACTAAGCACGTTCATTGCATTAAAAACCTCGGTATGAGATTCATTTAAACAAATTTATATGGATGTATGTATATTTTTTTTGAAATTCACACTTACTATTACTATATTCAACTGTAAATGATATCAGATTTGAGGGAAAGTGNGATTTTTTTATGAAATTTACACTTACTATTACTATATTCAACTGTAAATGATGTCAGATTTGAGGGAAAGTGTTGAAGTTAATAATTTATGTAGCAAATCTGGCATCATCCATAGTATAACGACGNATGAAATTTACACTTAAGTACTATTACTATATTCAACTGTAAATGGTTAAGTTAATAATTTATGTAGCAAATCTGGCATCATCCATAGTATAACGACGTAATGTCAACTATTTATATTACACTCTCTCTTCTTTCTTCTTCCGGTTGAACTCTAATAAATCAGAACACATTGAAGTAAGTCTCTGAGTTTCTTTTTGCATAACGCACTGATTTTGATCAATAACAAAAAGTAGATATTGCAATATGGACATCAAAAGAAAGAGGCTTACAGCCAAAATATTTTTTTAGAGTTGCCACCTGTTTGAAGATTTTAATATAATTTAATTTATAAGATAAATTGAATATTGCAATATGGGTATCAAACTGAATAGGTTTACAAAATTGTACTGCCGAAAATATTTTTAAGGAGGGTTGCCGCCTGTTTGAACAATTTGATTGTATTAAATTGATAAAATAAATGAAATCAATATCTATACTTATAATAAAATTGTAACAGGCCGATGTCTGTTCCTTATAGATATTAAAGAAAAATTAATTAATTTATTAGAGCTACAGAACCCAAATAAACAAATTTTAGAATTTTTGATTCTCTGTCTGTCTGTATATTTGTACGCGCATCACTCGAAAACATGGAATTGAATGCAGTTTTCACCGATGTATCGCTAGAGGTCTGGCTTGGAGTGCTTTGACACAGTTCAAGTATTGAATTCAGTTCTGCTCGCATGTGGAAGAAGAAGGTAAGAAGAAAAGGGACGAGTACACATGTGTCTGTACCGTCAAGTCGTTTCAACTTTCTTGCTTTGCTTTCGGCATTTTCGTTGTTTCCGATTTAAAGAACCCAAAACTTCAATTCAACAGAATTGAAGCGTGTAAAAGCAAATAGAAAACACAAAAAAGAATGAGCAAGAATTGCTTTCAAGTACTTGAATCATGTAAATCGGGTGTTACAATATAGAAGAAAAAAATTAGAGAGTTGCCACCTGTGTTTAAAATTTCAGTTTAGGTCAATTGATACGGTAAAGTAAATATTGCAATATGGCTGTCAAAAGAGGGAGGCTTACAAAGGCTTACAGCTGAAAATATGTTTGTGGAAGGTTGCCACCTATTTGAAAACTTTAATTTAATTTAATTGATAGCATAAATTAAATATTGGAATATTGGCATCAAAATAAAGGGGCTAGGAAATTTTAATGCCGAGAATATTTTTAGGGGCTTTTCCAACTGCTGGAAAAACTGTATTCATTTAAATTTGTAAAATAAATGAAATATTACAATACGGAAATTAAACTAAAAAGGATTAGGAAGCTTACTTTTGAAAATATTTTATTAGATCAACAGAAGCCAAATCTAAAGTTTTTATTATTTTGTCTGTCTGTATGTTTGTAAGCGCATAACACAAAAACTAATGTACCTATCGAACTAAACGCAGTTTTCACCGATGTACATATTGCTGGAGCTCTAATTGAAAATATGGAATCCATTTTTTTTGCTTTAGTTTCTCGTCGATCATTATTCCTAGGTATTTGAATATATTAACTCTTTCCAGTGCGTCGTTGTTTATATTTATACTTAGCAACGGACTGTTCTCAAAATTTCGCCCTGATATAACTACAAACTTAATTTTATTGACATTCAATTAAGTCACCAATCGCACTTTTTCGGAACTTCTGTGTGGAAGGTTTTTCGCCAAAAAAAATGTTTGTGGTTGCTGCCAAAAAATTAAGAAATTTGAGACGTCACGCTTTACATTTCATGCAGTTCTCTGTACAATGTATTTCACTGAACTACTTAACGGCTGCACCCATTTTTGTTTATATTTATATGCCAGCACCATGAAAATAAATATGCCGGCCAAAAATGTAGTCTGAATGTAGCTTGGGATTTTCCTAAAACTCTTAAATAGACTAAAACGTAAAAAACCAATATATCTCTAAAACCAATAACGCTGGGCAACTGAAACTTTGCACTGATGCATATATTGTAAATGCCTTGGAAAAGGTGGCTGTAGCGCCAGCAGTTGCTTAAGCGGAAGTGTGGCAGAAACATACGTGTATGTGTATGTATGCACGGTGGCCATGATGTTGCTAAGGCATTGGCAACATTGTAGCGGAAACAGTGGGGCGCAAGTTGNATAAATATGCCGGCCAAAAATGTAGTCTGAATGTAGCTTGGGATTTTCCTAAAACTCTTAAATAGACTAAAACGTAAAAAACCAATATATCTCTAAAACCAATAACGCTGGGCAACTGAAACTTTGCACTGATGCATATATTGTAAATGCATTGGAAAAGGTGGCTGTAGCGCCAGCAGTTGCTTAAGCGGAAGTGTGGCAGAAACATACGTGTATGTGTATGTATGCACGGTGGCCATGATGTTGCTAAGGCATTGGCAACATTGTAGCGGAAACAGTGGGGCGCAAGTTGTGGAGGTTATGGTGGACGTAGGGTAGCATGTAGTAGAGGTTTACGCCGACAGGCCTTGCGGCGGCGGCGTGGTCAACTTCAAAAACAATCGGCGGCGGCGGCGACGCCGGCTCGTCTGGAAACGCCGGCGCTACTGCCCATAAGGTAGATTCCAAAGAGCCATGAGGCTACTAATCTTATCATGTCATCACGCGTTTAAAAAAAACAATATCCTTCATTACTCCTGCATTACTTGTCAACTAGTTTCAAGCTAGCTTTTTGTAGCTAACTACAAGTTATATATTTTATAGAAATACCGCAAAAAAGCTAACTACAACTGCGTTATTTTTTATCAATTGATAATAAAAAATTTTAAAAGTTAAGTTATTGGGATAATTTATGTCGCTGCAATAATCTTATCAACCGTTATGTTAAATTACGGAGTTCTTACGATTTTTTGCGGATTACATATTGAAAACAAGCTTGGTCTACTTTTTTCCAAAAGTTNAGTGACTTCCTTCGCCTAGTTGTCTATAAAAGGCATCTGGGATGGCCAACGGGTCATTGTGAAAGTCACGTTAAGTCGAAGTCGGGTGAATTTTTCCGAAAGTGCGCGGCCTTAAGGAAAAGTGTAAAAAAGGAAACTATTTGTGGTGCGTGTAGTTGTTCCTGTTTGGAGCGGTTTGGGTGCAAATATCCCACTAACAGTGCGGATGCTGGGGAATATCGGCGCCTAAAACTTAAGTCCTGGAACTTTAGGTAAGTAAAGTTTGTCATATACCTACGTGGTATCACCCGCTTTTGAATATTTCCAAGGATTGAAACATTTAGAGCCGCGCTTTGTCTCCCTCCATTGTATATACAAACCAATGGCCTGTGTGCGTTTGTGTGTTTGCATGTACGCTCATATGCAAGCACAGCACAAAAGCATTTAATCTTAGTCATGTACACCTGTTTCTAGCGTCCTTCCTATTTATGTTTGCAGGTCGCTAGTAGGCTTACAAAAGAGCCCGATTGAAGTGAAGACACCAACGCTATCGACGTACATAGCTACATCCGAAGCCCAGCTGCAAGAGCAACCTAACCCGTCACTTGCATATGTCCGCATCTGGGTTTGTACATATCTGACCACCAACGACCAGAAGGAAACAAAAGGAAATGTATGAAAATCGCCAGCGAGATTCACCAACGAGCAGCTGATCGCTGCCAAAAGCCGGAACAGGGTCAACAGCCATATGGACATTTGAAGGTATTGGGTTTCTAATAGCTGAAAAAGTGAGAAGCGACGTTGGAAAATTCACCATCATCAGGGAGCGGGCTGAATGCAGAGGAGTAGCCAACCGTCGCTAATTTTACGATATTAGAATAAGTATACACATTAGCCAGGGTACGAATTCCTAGGGTATTCTTTTTTTAGGTTGCCAAATTGTTGGCACCTAAGTATATATGCTAGGTTCTATGAATGACCATAATAAGTTAAAAATTTTTGGAAGCGATTTTTTTTACTCACCCAATTTAGTTGCATTCAATAATTTTATTTCTTTGGCATTTTTTTTGTTTGCCTCATTTGGATTATCTTTTTCTATTAAATTTTTCGTTTCTCGTTTATGTTATTTAAAGTACGGCCAATGTTCACATACATAGTTGAATTGTTTTCTTTATTTCACTTGGCCAGACACGTAGCATTTAAGAACATAATTGTTGTTTTTTTTCGGTACGGCAGTTAGTACATATACGTATATACGCTTAGTTTCCACGTGGTTTTTAACTTAAAAGAAAAAAAAATGTCTTACTAAATTATGCTAGTCGTTTTTTTGCACTTGAATTTCTGTTATGTATTTTTTCGGTTCTTTTTATTTTTAAATTTGATTTCGCGAGTTTTTTTCTTGCATTTTTCTTTGGAATAATTCAATCGTTTTGGCACATTTTTCGCTATAATATTTTTTCCCAGATTTCGCGAGTTAAAACGATTTGCTCATTGCCCGCAATCGTGAGCAAGTGATCGATAGGTCAGTTACTAAGTACCTGGGACCGCCACCGTAGGCATACATATGTATGTATGTATATTTATGCGTAGAGTATTTTAAGTTTCCTCCCACATAGGTTCTCCCGCATGCTGGTACCACCATCGGAGGAGCGGCCAGGTGAGTGCATTGCTTTTTGGGTTTTTTTCTTATTTATTACATATTTACATGTGACCATTTGGGTCCCATGAGTACATACATACGTATATTAGTGCTGGAAAACTATCGATAGTTGGCCATCGATAGTTTCGATAGTCGATAGTCACACCCATCGATAGTATCGATACTATCGAAAATGTCGACACTATCGATAGTTTCGATTAAAAAAGTCCAAAAATTAAACATAACAACTTTTACTGAAAAAGAGATCATTATTGTTAAAATATGTCCATATTTTTATTAATGAAAAAAAATTTATCAACGATTTTTGGATCCAAGCAGCATTTTTACTTGCTGTCTCCGGCAAAAGTTTTTATCTTGATAATGTTATCAGGGAAAATTTTGCCAAAGGAGATCGCATATTGCTCTTGGCAAGCAATAATTATCAGAGCTTTTATCTCGATAAATATTGCCAGCAATTTGGTACTTTGACAACTACATTTTCATATGCGCGATAACTTCGTGGCGGCAACATTATTGAAATTTTAATATAAAAGCAGAAATTGAGCTGTTTTCTATAAAAATATTGGTTATTATGTATTTGGGTGTGAAATAGCATATTTTTTTTAAATTTTTAGGTGATTAAATCCGGCAAAAATAGCCATCTAACAAATGCTTTTATCAAGATAATAAATGCCCACGCATAAATATTGCCTCTGATAAAATTTATGTCAGACAATAATAAAATAATGTAAAAAATATATTTTTTAAAAACAAGCTTTTATTCAACAAAAGATTTTTTAGCAAGAAAATTTTGTCAAAACTGCACTAAAAGGAATAAAATAAAATAAGTTAAGATCTCGTTAAAGTTACTAAAAGCCATTTAGTGAAAGGAGTTATTCAAACTCTAATGAAAATGACTAACAATTTGTACTAATTTACTTCGTTTTTAAAAAAGCTTGTCGCGTGAATAGCAAACCGGCATTTAAATATCTGCATACATCTATATACATACATACATACCTAACCAATTATGCATGTACGCTGAATTCGCCGACAAGCTTTTTTAAAAACGAAGTGAATTACACTCTAAAAAATTTTTGTTTAAATTTGCGCATATTAAGATAGGCAACCAGTTTCCTCTCTTAATGAATGCAAATTTAAACACTGCTTGCTTACTTTTACTTATCATATGAGTGGCGTAGAACAAATTTCAAATATCTTTTTTGAGTTTTAAAAATTTATTGTTCACATTTTCACAGTTTACACATAAAATGTTTAAAATTTCCTCTAATAAATTTTCGTTTAAATTTACGCATATAAAGAGAGGTAACCAGTTTCCTCTCCTAGTGTGTGCAAAATTAAACAATGTCTCTTTACTTTTACATATCAAAATTGTCACGTAGTGCACACAAGAAATTTTGAAAGAAAAAATTTTCTTTTCCATTTCTTGTGCGTCATTTTGTAAGAATTTTTCTTTTTTCTTGAGAGCTCTTTAAAGTTTAACTGCGAATTGTCCTAAAAATATGCAATGCATACTCACTTACTGTTGCTTTTTACACTTTACATCCTAAAACAGTTTACCACTGATATGTACTTAATAAGCATTTGAAGATTTAATTACCTAACTTCGAATTCGTTCCACCAAAATGAGCTATCTGATAAAAATACAAGTTCAGTTAAATTTCCGTCATTCGACGAAATTTCGGGAAATTATTTAATTTATTTATATTAAAATTCTTTTGTAAAATTTTGTATTACTTTTGAAAGTTGAGTGCATCTTTAACCGTTAATTTTTTCATGATTTAATGATCGGATCTAATCCAAATTACAAGACGACCCTTAAGGTACCATCTTTCCGGTAAAAAAAAAATAATTATTGGAATCGGTTCACGCGGTGCAAAGTTATGCGGTGGAATAAATAAAAGAAGTAAAAATACTCCGAAGAATTGGTAACCTCCCGTTTTTTGAAGCCGGTTAAAAATGTCTGAGTTCTTTGTAAATTTTATGTAAATAAAATGCAATTGATGATACTTTAAAAAGCTGATGATATATATTTAGAAGTATAAACCCTTTCCCCCCAAAAATATATTCCTGCGTGCGCCCCTGGCACTTAGTATTTATTATTTGTAAAAAATATATTTCAAATTACTTTCAAAATGTTTGTAATTTTAAACATTTCATGTGTATATTTTAAACAACTCATGTTCAAAATCAAATCTTGAACATCTTGTGCGTATACTTGAACAGATTTTGGTTGAAAAATAAACACTTTTCAGCAGTAGTTTTACATGCACTTTTTAGGGTGTAGTACAAATTGTTAGTAATTTTCATTAGAGTTTGAATAACTCCTTTCACTAAATGGATTTTAGTAACTTTAACGAGATCTTAACTTATTTTATTTTATTCATTGTAGTGCAGTTTTGACAAAATTTTCTTGCTAAGAAATCTTTTGTTACACTACTTCATTTTATTCCTTTGGTTGTACAGTAAAGTGGTCCAAAAATGTATGTAAAAAAATAATGTCGGATTTTTAATGCCGCCACCCCCTAGGATTGTTCTATACCCAAAAAAATATACCCTATTTTTTTATTTTGAAAAAAAGGAGGTAAGCGTCAGTTTCCATAAAACAACTTTTCGTAGAAATAGTGTAGAATTCTTGAAAATCAACAGTTTTCGATCGGAAAACTGTTCTTATCTTCAGGAGATTCCCAGTAATAATACGCAATTGTCTCTTTAATAATTTTTTCATAGTAACTATATTTTATAGGTCCTCCAAAATNTTTCATAGTAACTATATTTTATAGGTCCTCCAAAATCCATAGAAAATGCAATGGAAAAATCTTTAATCATAAAAAATAGTTAAATAAACAATTGGATATTAATATTGCAAGTCTCCTGAAGAGAACCACAGTTTTCCGATTGAAAAATATTGATTTTTAAGAGTTTTATACCATTTCTACGAAAAATGGTTTTTTCTCCATATAAAATACATAGAAAACTTTGAGCGCTTTGAGCACCCCCTAAATATTTTTTGATTTCAAAATAAAAAATAGGGGTATATTTTTTCGATATAGAACAATCCTAGGGGGTGCCGGCAGTAAAATTCCAACTTAATTTTTTTGGACCACTCTATTGTACAGGTTAAATAAAAGCTTGTTTTTAAAAAATATTGTTTTTACATTCTTTTATTTTATAATTTTTAGTCCATTTATAAAAGCGTTGTATATTAAAAAGTGTTATTTTATTTTATGTAGAAAATTTTGCATTAGATATTAAAATAATTCAACTTGCAATGAAAGTGAACAGAAGACTTGGCAAGCAATATGTTTGCTTACGTTTTGTATAAACATACATATGTACATATAGCAGCAGTTAATTTTATTTAAAGAAATGGCGTGTCGTCCATTTCCGCTGTAGCATGGCATATATTTAGACGCAATATTGAACTTCTTCTGGCGGGGCGACATGTGGAGTCTTTTAATTGTATCTCCTTGATATGATGCCTACAACGAGGTTCATATCTAGACTAGGAATAGCTTTGCTACACTACCGCCGCGGCGCTCCGGCAGCTTTAACAATTTTATAGTGGTTTTACGTTCTTTCGCAAATAACGCTCTGTTGGCCATAACTCTTACTATTTTTTGACCGCCTTTGAATCAAGACCCCTGGACCATATGGAGAATTCATTTACATTTTAAATTGCAGTTTCATCGTGATTGGAACTATGCTGAAAATTTCAAGTCTCTAACTTGTCGGGAAGTCAGTTTAAAATCGATTGGAAATTCCCGCGATTTGCGCGCGGTGACCAAGTTAAATAAAAGCTTACAGGCTAACCTAATATTCGCGGCTTGCGTTTTGGTACGCATGCCGTCGAATTTGTTTTTTTGCGTCACCCGAAATTGACTTGCATGCGTTTGCATTTGATTTCATTGAGCGAAACGTCAAATCAAAATGTCACGCAGAACAAAAATTGGAAATTGAGTCAGCTTCATACGCACGCCGTTCAATTTCGGTTGATCTCATACAAGTTGCATGTGCATGAGAAATTTTTGACAATTAATTGGCGGCGTGCGTGAATATTAGGTTAGTCTGTTATAAAAATGGCAGTTGGAAGGCAAAAACTTTTGCCTGTGGAGATGGGCCGTTATGTATGTATGAGTAAAAACTATCGATAGTGCTTACAAAACCATCGATGTTTTCGATAGTCAAAAACCATCGATACTATCGATAGGGCAATCGATAGTTTTCCAGCTCTAACGTATATGCGTACATATTAACTTAGGTACGTAAGAAACAATAGGAACATAACAATAGAGTCGCGATATTGAAAAACCTGTTTCTTTTTTTGTACACGCTATTCTCATACCTTTTTGCTAATATAATAATCGCTGAATTGAATTATGGTATTGTTTTTATTGGATTATTGAATTGAAAGTTTTCCGTTTTTTTTTTGTTTTGCTTTCCTATTCTTGTTGAGTTAATCATCAAGTATTAGGGTGTACGTACATATAACGCGTAGGCATAAGAATTCAACTTAGTCAGTTTAGTTTAGGGTTATTTATAAATTTGGAGTTATTAAATAAATTAAGCAATGAATTGTGGCTGAAGGAAAAGAAAAAAATGCTGTGTTAAATTTTTAACGTTTGGTGTGGGTGTTGCGCTTGAGCGCAAGAGGGGGCGCAGGTGTGAGAACGGATGACATGACTGTTTGACCTGAAGAGACTGAGATACGAACTGACGGACTTAGGTCAGGAATAGGGGACGCTGTAAGGATGAGAGGAGTCAGCACACGTCCATGGCTTCGCGTACCAAGTACGTAGAGAAGGGTGGGTAGACTCCACTGACCGGACAGGCCTTCTTTTCTTCTTTCTTCTTCTTTTTGGCTGCACTTTTCACTTCTGCCTTTTTTCTCGTTTTCTTTGGTTTTTTTGCAAACTATGCAGTACATAAAACACATATTTCGGCATGAGTATTTTTTTGTTAGTGTGGCACAGTGGAGCGGATACAAGAAACCCACACCTAACCGTTGAGCTCAGCCAGGAATCACGAACATGCCGACTTGCCACTCAGCCCCAACAAAGCTACTGCTACACAACAGGGCGTGGTATGGAAGGTACAAACTGAACTTCTCATATAGCTTATCTCTGAAACCGCTTACGGTAATGTCCTGAAATGCGATACATATGTTCATATGTTATCAATACCGTACTTATGGCGAAAAGTGGTAATTATAGGAAAGGCTGGATCGATATACATTTACGTAAACGCGCAAGTATCATTCGATTGGGAACCATTTGCTCCTAGATGTTTGAATCCCATTGAACTATTGTAGTTTAGTTTTCAACTTTCAGTAAACGGTAAAATTTATGTGAAAATTTTGAAGAATTTTTTTTAATTTTTCACAAAGAATGGAGTTTTGATTTTACGAGTTTCGCTATACACTGTCCTATCTACATACCTATTTGCATAAAATGATAGTAGATTTCGTTGTTCGGACTAAACTCAAAAACCACTGAATAGAGTTCCGTCAGATTGTCGGAGGTTATCTTACATACATATATGGTCCTATTAAATACATGCTACTATAAAACGCGCTATGTGGTGCCGAAGTAGAGTCATTCAAAAATCGTATTTATTAACCGATTTCGTTCAAATTTTAAATGTGAGCTATGTACCTGTATGATGGAAAATTTTTTGGATAAAAGTTGACCCGATGATTGCCACTGGAGTTGAGGTTGAAATTCATAACACGTATTTATTTTATGGTAAGCAATGGTTTTGCAGAAAATGGACCCAATGGATGGCGCTGCAGCCGAAATATATAGAAACTCCGTATGGTTGGTCTGCTTTGGCCCTATGTTTAAGTTATAGGAATTTAGTTTTCAGATGTCTAAATGAAGGATGGGGTTAGGTTTTTCTGACGCCCTCATGCACGATCATGCGAAATTGCACCTACCCAGAAATCAGTTCATAAATATTACCACAGATTGTAAAAGTGGCGAATAACAAGGAAAGATCACCGTAGATATATATGTATCACCGTAGAAGTTCATATTAGGCGCCGCGAAGTAAGTGGGTACTGGCTAGTAAGTAATAAAAATAAATAAATAAGGTCAAGTATGAGTAAGTAGTCAAGTCGGTAAAATTAAGTCAAAAAACATGCAACACTTAGCACAAGGACAACATTTAGCAAATATCTACACAGCAAAAATGTCCTCGACATGGTATATGTANTATTTTATGGTAAGCAATGGTTTTGCAGAAAATGGACCCAATGGATGGCGCTGCAGCCGAAATATATAGAAACTCCGTATGGTTGGTCTGCTTTGGCCCTATGTTTAAGTTATAGGAATTTAGTTTTCAGATGTCTAAATGAAGGATGGGGTTAGGTTTCTCCGACGCCCTCATGCACGATCATGCGAAATTGCACCTACCCAGAAATCAGTTCATAAATATTACCACAGATTGTAAAAGTGGCGAATTAACAAGGAAAGATCACCGTAGATATATATATATCACCGTAGAAGTTCTTATTAGGCGCCGCGAAGTAAGCGGGTACTGGCTAGTAAATAATAAAAATAAATAAATAAGGTCAAGTATGAGTAAGTAGTCAAGTCGGTAAAATTAAGTAAAAAAACATGCAACACTTAGCACAAGGACAACATTTAGCAAATATCTACACAGCAAAAATGTCCTCGGCATGGTATATGTGAACTCTGTTTAAAATTGCGGCGGTATACCACTTGTCCAGTTTGGAATCTCACTTCCTTACTTCGCGTGTTATAAACCTTTTCGATGCGTTCGTGGGCTAGCTTCAGATCTTTAATGATTTTTTTCCAAATCAATTGGATGTTGTCTTTTCCCGTGGTGATTTCGCTATCGGAGTACCTAAGTGCGCCCAGCTTTCGATATACGATGCAGCATGCTCTATCATTGGTATACCAAAGAGGGTGGAATATGGTGAAGTACCAATTGCTGAATGAAACACACTACAAAGGGCGAAAGCTGCGCCACTAACGTGGTTTTCCCCGAATACATGGAAAACTTCTTTTTCAAGAAATTTAGCAACTTCTGCTGAAGTAGCCTTGCTCATCGGTTTTAGGAACACGAACGTGAAGAAGTGGTCGAGACATACAAACACTTACACATCAAGGCCGTATTAGGCGATGTGGGGGTTCTAGAGGAAGGCGTTGTAAAAAAGAAGCATGGAAGAGCGAACGAGAAAAGCGAAAAAAAGGTAGCTTTGTAAAGGTACTGTTTCAAGACTCGCTATATTCAATTTTTATATATAAAATTTGCAAAAACTACCACATTGTCATATTGTTTTTTAATGTTATAATATATTTATCCAAATTTTCAGATAATAAAGATAAATACATATACAATTTGGATGTTACTTGTTGTTGTAGACGTTTTTGTTTTTAATTATGGCTCACTATTATAAAATCACATAACGCTGTTTGCAAGTGGACTACTCATTTGTGCAATATTAAAAAAAAATTCAACAAACTTTCGTACGAATTTCGAATTTTTAAAAATTCTAAAAAATCAATCGACGTTTTTAGCCATTTGAAACGTGTACTTTATTCTACTAGAATTCAATGGGCTACAAAACTGCATACTCAGAATTTAATTAAAAACTCGAAATTTTACCGAAAATTTGTAGAATTTTTTTTTAATTGCATAAATTTTTAAGGCAGTGTCACTCGATTGGTACATTTGTACAGATTTGTAAATTTTTATATTGGGCTATTGGTAAAAAAAAGTGGGACATTTTTTTTTTGCATTCAAAAGATTTATACAATACAATAGAACATCTATTGAAAAATTTCAATAAATTAATTTTCGTGATTGGGATAGTGAAAAATATTTTGAGTGTTCAAACAATTGAGATACGATTTACGCCAAATTTTAGCAAATACCCAATCGTGTGACACTGCCTTTAAACTTGTATTTATACGGATGTTGGTAAAGAACGAACTATAAAAAACTAACCGAAAANGCGCGGCTATAATTTTTTCGACTACTGTACATAAGTTGGCTATGATTACTCGGCCGTGCTATCATAGTAGCACAATGCCACTCATATTTGACTTAAAAACAAACTACCGGCAGGAATTTCAAGATTTCAACCCTGTTTTTATGAAAAATTTTATTTATATCAGTATTTTTCTTTTAATCAAAATATGTTGAAATAAAAGTGAAACTAAAAAAAAATTTGCCAGAGTTTGAATAACTCCTTTAACTAAATGGCTTTTAGTAACTTTAACGAGACCTTAACCTATTTTGTTTTATTCATTTTAGTGCAGTTTTGACAAAATTTTCTTTCTAAAAAATCTTTTGTTACACTACTTCATTTTATTCCTTTGATTGTACAGGTTAAATAAAAGCTTGTTTTTAAAAAATATTTTTTTATACATTATTTTATTTTCTAATTTTTAGTCCTTTTATAAAAGCGTATTAAAAAGTGTTATTTTATTTTATGTACAAAATTTTCATGTTTTGTAGTTTTCGTACGCAAAAACTTGCAAAGTAGGGGAAATTGAGAGAGCGAAAAATGATAGTTGAAGTTGCAAGTTTTTACTGGATTTTACTGGATAAATTTTTACTTGTAAGAATTTGCCAGTACGAAAAACAGCTGATCGCATGTTGCGGGATGAAATTTAAACTAATAAGGAAACTGTTTGTGGGTTTTTATTGTTGAATTTCACAAAATAAACCTATTTAAATACAAAATATATTGTTTTATTAGGAATTTGCTGCGAATAAACAACCAATTTATCAGCTGTTCATGAGACTTGCAAATTATTACTGGAAAAGCGTTCGCGTACTTTACTGTAAATTTTTTCTATGAGAGCGAATTCTTAGAAATAAAGTTACTGAAGAATTGCTGGCAAGTTACTGGATAATTTATAAAAAAACACAACTTAGGCAAGCAAAATGTTTGCTTACGTTTTTTATAAACATACATATGGTACATATAGCAGCAGTTAATTTCATTTAAAGAAATGGCGTGTCGTCCATTTCCGCTGTAGCATATGTAAATGGCATATATTTAGGCGTAATATTTAACTTCTTCTGGCCGGGCGACATCTGGAGTCTTCTAATTCCTACAACGAGGTTCATATCTGGACTAGGCTGATATCTAGAATTTGCCACAATTAGCTTTGCTACACTATCGCCGGCAGCTTTAACAATTTTATAGTGGTTTTACGGTCTTTGGCAAATTACGCTCAGTTAGCCATAAATCTTACTATTTTTTGACCGCCTTTGAATTAAGACCCCTGGACCACATGGGGAATTCATTTAAATATTAAATTGCATTGTCATCGTGATTGGAACTATGCTGAAAATTTCAAGNGGACCGCCTTTGAATTAAGACCTCTGGACCACATGGGGAATTCATTTAAATATAAAATTGCATTGTCATCGTGATTGGAACTATGCTGAAAATTTCAAGTCTCTAACTTGTCTGGATGTTAGTTTAAAATCGATTGGAAGTTTTCGCGATTCCCGCGGGATGACCAAGTTAAATAAAAGCATAAAAACCATTTTGATCAAAATCCATGTGCGAGTGGCTGCGTTTTCCTACATCGCACGAAAACCGTTGCCTCTTGGGATATGCTAGGCCGTTCAGAATGCAATAAAAAACATATGTGACCTGGTCTACGAAAAGGGAGCTTACGTGCGAAAACTAGTTTTCTGTGAAAAAGCTGTTAAAAGTAAGCAACTCGTTTCGTCAGTTTCTCATTATCTCGTTAATTGTTGTTGTGGTTGGTCCAGTAAGTGTTGTTGTTGGTCGGAATATTATTATAGTTCATCGTGTAAGTTGCTAGTGTGGAACATTTAAAAAAGGTTAAATAAAAGCTTGTTTTTAAAAAATATTTTTTTTACATTCTTTTATTTTATAATTTTTAGTCCATTTATAAAAGCGTTGTATATTAAAAAGTGTTATTTTATTTTATGTAGAAAATTTTGCATTAGATATTAAAATAATTCAACTTGCAATGAAAGTGAACAGAAGACTTGGCAAGCAATATGTTTGCTTACGTTTTGTATAAACATACATATGTACATATAGCAGCAGTTAATTTTATTTAAAGAAATGGCGTGTCGTCCATTTCCGCTGTAGCATGGCATATATTTAGACGCAATATTTAACTTCTTCTGGCGGGGCGACATGTGGAGTCTTTTAATTGTATCTCCTTGATATGATGCCTACAACGAGGTTCATATCTAGACTAGGAATAGCTTTGCTACACTACCGCCGCGGCGCTCCGGCAGCTTTAACAATTTTATAGTGGTTTTACGTTCTTTCGCAAATAACGCTCTGTTGGCCATAACTCTTACTATTTTTTGACCGCCTTTGAATCAAGACCCCTGGACCATATGGAGAATTCATTTACATTTTAAATTGCAGTTTCATCGTGATTGGAACTATGCTGAAAATTTCAAGTCTCTAACTTGTCGGGAAGTCAGTTTAAAATCGATTGGAAATTCCCGCGATTTGCGCGGGGTGACCAAGTTAAATAAAAGCTTACAGGCTAACCTAATATTCGCGGCTTGCGTTTTGGTACGCATGCCGTCGAATTTGTTTTTTTGCGTCACCCGAAATTGACTTGCATGCGTTTGCATTTGATTTCATTGAGCGAAACGTCAAATCAAAATGTCACGCAGAACAAAAATTGGAAATTGAGTCAGCTTCATACGCACGCCGTTCAATTTCGGTTGATCTCATACAAGTTGCATGTGCATGAGAAATTTTTGACAATTAATTGGCGGCGTGCGTGAATATTAGGTTAGTCTGTTATAAAAATGGCAGTTGGAAGGCAAAAACTTTTGCCTGTGGAGATGGGCCGTTATGTATGTATGAGTAAAAACTATCGATAGTGCTTACAAAACCATCGATGTTTTCGATAGTCAAAAACCATCGATACTATCGATAGGGCAATCGATAGTTTTCCAGCTCTAACGTATATGCGTACATATTAACTTAGGTACGTAAGAAACAATAGGAACATAACAATAGAGTCGCGATATTGAAAAACCTGTTTCTTTTTTTGTACACGCTATTCTCATATCTTTTTGCTAATATAATAATCGCTGAATTGAATTATGGTATTGTTTTTATTGGATTATTGAATTGAAAGTTTTCCGTTTTTTTTTTGTTTTGCTTTCCTATTCTTGTTGAGTTAATCATCAAGTATTAGGGTGTACGTACATATAACGCGTAGGCATAAGAATTCAACTTAGTCAGTTTAGTTTAGGGTTATTTATAAATTTGGAGTTATTAAATAAATTAAGCAATGAATTGTGGCTGAAGGAAAAGAAAAAAATGCTGTGTTAAATTTTTAACGTTTGGTGTGGGTGTTGCGCTTGAGCGCAAGAGGGGGCGCAGGTGTGAGAACGGATGACATGACTG
The DNA here is from genome assembly GCF_001687245.7 of Rhagoletis zephyria. Lineage (NCBI taxonomy): Eukaryota > Metazoa > Arthropoda > Insecta > Diptera > Tephritidae > Rhagoletis > Rhagoletis zephyria. The sequence goes on along the minus strand of NW_016163406.1, from coordinate 8,420 downwards.
TTTGACCTGAAGAGACTGAGATACGAACTGACGGACTTAGGTCAGGAATAGGGGACGCTGTAAGGATGAGAGGAGTCAGCACACGTCCATGGCTTCGCGTACCAAGTACGTAGAGAAGGGTGGGTAGACTCCACTGACCGGACAGGCCTTCCTTTCTTCTTTCTTCTTCTTTTTGGCTGCACTTTTCCCTTCTGCCTTTTTTCTCGTTTTCTTTGGTTTTTTTGCAAACTATGCAGTACATAAAACACATATTTCGGCATGAGTATTTTTTTTGTTAGTGTGGCACAGTGGAGCGGATGCAAGAAACCCACACCTAACCGTTGAGCTCAGCCAGGAACTACGAACATGCCGACTTGCCACTCCGCCCCAACAAAGCTACTGCTACACAACAGGGCGTGGTATGGAAGGTACAAACTGAACTTCTCATATAGCTTATCTCTGGAACCGCTTACGCTAATGTCCTGAAATGCGATACATATGTTCATATGTTATCAATACCGTACTTATGGCGAAAAGTGGTAATTATAGGAAAGGCTGGATCGATATACATTTACGTAAACGCGCAAGTATCATTCGATTGGGAACCATTTGCTCCTAGATGTTTGAATCCCATTGAACTATTGTAGTTTAGTTTTCAACTTTCAGTAAACGGTAAAATTTATGTGAAAATTTTGAAGAATTTTTTTTAATTTTTCACAAAGAATGGAGTTTTGATTTTACGAGTTTCGCTATACACTGTCCTATCTACATACCTATTTGCATAAAATGATAGTAGATTTCGTTGTTCGGACTAAACTCAAAAACCACTGAATAGAGTTCCGTCAGATTGTCGGAGGTTATCTTACATACATATATGGTCCTATTAAATACATGCTACTATAAAACGCGCTATGTGGTGCCGAAGTAGAGTCATTCAAAAATCGTATTTATTAACCGATTTCGTTCAAATTTTAAATGTGAGCTATGTACCTGTATGATGGAAAATTTTTTGGATAAAAGTTGACCCGATGATTGCCACTGGAGTTGAGGTTGAAATTCATAACACGTATTTATTTTATGGTAAGCAATGGTTTTGCAGAAAATGGACCCAATGGATGGCGCTGCAGCCGAAATATATAGAAACTCCGTATGGTTGGTCTGCTTTGGCCCTATGTTTAAGTTATAGGAATTTAGTTTTCAGATGTCTAAATGAAGGATGGGGTTAGGTTTCTCCGACGCCCTCATGCACGATCATGCGAAATTGCACCTACCCAGAAATCAGTTCATAAATATTACCACAGATTGTAAAAGTGGCGAATTAACAAGGAAAGATCACCGTAGATATATATATATCACCGTAGAAGTTCTTATTAGGCGCCGCGAAGTAAGCGGGTACTGGCTAGTAAATAATAAAAATAAATAAATAAGGTCAAGTATGAGTAAGTAGTCAAGTCGGTAAAATTAAGTAAAAAAACATGCAACACTTAGCACAAGGACAACATTTAGCAAATATCTACACAGCAAAAATGTCCTCGGCATGGTATATGTGAACTCTGTTTAAAATTGCGGCGGTATACCACTTGTCCAGTTTGGAATCTCACTTCCTTACTTCGCGTGTTATAAACCTTTTCGATGCGTTCGTGGGCTAGCTTCAGATCTTTAATGATTTTTTTCCAAATCAATTGGATGTTGTCTTTTCCCGTGGTGATTTCGCTATCGGAGTACCTAAGTGCGCCCAGCTTTCGATATACGATGCAGCATGCTCTATCATTGGTATACCAAAGAGGGTGGAATATGGTGAAGTACCAATTGCTGAATGAAACACACTACAAAGGGCGAAAGCTGCGCCACTAACGTGGTTTTCCCCGAATACATGGAAAACTTCTTTTTCAAGAAATTTAGCAACTTCTGCTGAAGTAGCCTTGCTCATCGGTTTTAGGAACACGAACGTGAAGAAGTGGTCGAGACATACAAACACTTACACATCAAGGCCGTATTAGGCGATGTGGGGGTTCTAGAGGAAGGCGTTGTAAAAAAGAAGCATGGAAGAGCGAACGAGAAAAGCGAAAAAAAGGTAGCTTTGTAAAGGTACTGTTTCAAGACTCGCTATATTCAATTTTTATATATAAAATTTGCAAAAACTACCACATTGTCATATTGTTTTTTAATGTTATAATATATTTATCCAAATTTTCAGATAATAAAGATAAATACATATACAATTTGGATGTTACTTGTTGTTGTAGACGTTTTTGTTTTTAATTATGGCTCACTATTATAAAATCACATAACGCTGTTTGCAAGTGGACTACTCATTTGTGCAATATTAAAAAAAAATTCAACAAACTTTCGTACGAATTTCGAATTTTTAAAAATTCTAAAAAATCAATCGACGTTTTTAGCCATTTGAAACGTGTACTTTATTCTACTAGAATTCAATGGGCTACAAAACTGCATACTCAGAATTTAATTAAAAACTCGAAATTTTACCGAAAATTTGTAGAATTTTTTTTTAATTGCATAAATTTTTAAGGCAGTGTCACTCGATTGGTACATTTGTACAGATTTGTAAATTTTTATATTGGGCTATTGGTAAAAAAAAGTGGGACATTTTTTTTTTGCATTCAAAAGATTTATACAATACAATAGAACATCTATTGAAAAATTTCAATAAATTAATTTTCGTGATTGGGATAGTGAAAAATATTTTGAGTGTTCAAACAATTGAGATACGATTTACGCCAAATTTTAGCAAATACCCAATCGTGTGACACTGCCTTTAAACTTGTATTTATACGGATGTTGGTAAAGAACGAACTATAAAAAACTAACCGAAAATAAATAACAACAAAAATAATCTTTTAAAACTTGTAAAAATTTGGCGCGGCTATAATTTTTTCGACTACTGTACATAAGTTGGCTATGATTACTCGGCCGTGCTATCATAGTAGCACAATGCCACTCATATTTGACTTAAAAACAAACTACCGGCAGGAATTTCAAGATTTCAACCCTGTTTTAATGAAAAATTTTATTTATATCAGTATTTTTCTTTTAATCAAAATATGTTGAAATAAAAGTGAAACTAAAAAAAAATTTGCCAGAGTTTGAATAACTCCTTTAACTAAATGGCTTTTAGTAACTTTAACGAGACCTTAACCTATTTTGTTTTATTCATTTTAGTGCAGTTTTGACAAAATTTTCTTTCTAAAAAATCTTTTGTTACACTACTTCATTTTATTCCTTTGATTGTACAGGTTAAATAAAAGCTTGTTTTTAAAAAATATTTTTTTATACATTATTTTATTTTCTAATTTTTAGTCCTTTTATAAAAGCGTATTAAAAAGTGTTATTTTATTTTATGTACAAAATTTTCATGTTTTGTAGTTTTCGTACGCAAAAACTTGCAAAGTAGGGGAAATTGAGAGAGCGAAAAATGATAGTTGAAGTTGCAAGTTTTTACTGGATTTTACTGGATAAATTTTTACTTGTAAGAATTTGCCAGTACGAAAAACAGCTGATCGCATGTTGCGGGATGAAATTTAAACTAATAAGGAAACTGTTTGTGGGTTTTTATTGTTGAATTTCACAAAATAAACCTATTTAAATACAAAATATATTGTTTTATTAGGAATTTGCTGCGAATAAACAACCAATTTATCAGCTGTTCATGAGACTTGCAAATTATTACTGGAAAAGCGTTCGCGTACTTTACTGTAAATTTTTTCTATGAGAGCGAATTCTTAGAAATAAAGTTACTGAAGAATTGCTGGCAAGTTACTGGATAATTTATAAAAAAACACAACTTAGGCAAGCAAAATGTTTGCTTACGTTTTTTATAAACATACATATGGTACATATAGCAGCAGTTAATTTCATTTAAAGAAATGGCGTGTCGTCCATTTCCGCTGTAGCATATGTAAATGGCATATATTTAGGCGTAATATTTAACTTCTTCTGGCCGGGCGACATCTGGAGTCTTCTAATTCCTACAACGAGGTTCATATCTGGACTAGGCTGATATCTAGAATTTGCCACAATTAGCTTTGCTACACTATCGCCGGCAGCTTTAACAATTTTATAGTGGTTTTACGGTCTTTGGCAAATTACGCTCAGTTAGCCATAAATCTTACTATTTTTTGACCGCCTTTGAATTAAGACCCCTGGACCACATGGGGAATTCATTTAAATATTAAATTGCATTGTCATCGTGATTGGAACTATGCTGAAAATTTCAAGTCTCTAACTTGTCTGGATGTTAGTTTAAAATCGATTGGAAGTTTTCGCGATTCCCGCGGGATGACCAAGTTAAATAAAAGCATAAAAACCATTTTGATCAAAATCCATGTGCGAGTGGCTGCGTTTTCCTACATCGCACGAAAACCGTTGCCTCTTGGGATATGCTAGGCCGTTCAGAATGCAATAAAAAACATATGTGACCTGGTCTACGAAAAGGGAGCTTACGTGCGAAAACTAGTTTTCTGTGAAAAAGCTGTTAAAAGTAAGCAACTCGTTTCGTCAGTTTCTCATTATCTCGTTAATTGTTGTTGTGGTTGGTCCAGTAAGTGTTGTTGTTGGTCGGAATATTATTATAGTTCATCGTGTAAGTTGCTAGTGTGGAACATTTAAAAAAGTAACACTGAAGAAGTGACGTTTACTGTTTCTGTTGATTATCGTCTTCGCATTTCGCACGAAATGAAACATGAGTGTTGATGAGGAGTTCAGTGCGGTATACGGACAATATTACCATGAAAAGGATGATGAAAACGATGATGAAAACTATGAAGAGTGCGATGATGATGAAGACGAAGTATGTGTATCTCAGGCAGAAGATGATACCGAACAAACTTTTGTTAAGATGGACCTGTATGTTGTTGATGTAAAGGAGGAGGAGCTGGTAACAAAATTTCTGTCAAAATATTGTTGTAATAATGAATGCCATACACTTTTTGGCCCATAATACGTTTTTCTAGTGTATAATCATGTCTTTATAGCTTATAATTCAATGTATTTTGTTCATTACCAATAAATTATATTTTGTCGTATTTTTACTCTTCTTTCTCTACATTTTTAGTACACTTCTAAGCAAGTTAGGATTTTCTGCTTTTCACCACGTGAAAAAGCATCTCATCTTCCATCCGACTCAACCAAAAAGTGAAAATTGATTTTTTGACACCTAAGCCCCCTTTTCGTAGACCAGGTCACATATTTTTATACCCGAGCGCACTTGTGCACAAGGGTATTATAACTTTGTTCACATAACGGTTGTTTGTAACAGGCAAAACGAATCGAGATAGATATAGACAAATGTATACATAAATGATCAGAATGAAAAGAGAAATCGATTAAGCGGTGACTGTCTGTCCGTCCGTCCGTCCGTCCGTCCGTCTGTGCACA
>NW_016163406.1:0-3019 GCF_001687245.7 Rhagoletis zephyria | reverse complement strand
CGATAACTCGAGTAAAAATTAAGATATCTTAACGAAACTTGGTACATGCACTTCTTTCTGCCGTAGGACGGATGGTATTGAAAATGGGCAAAATCGGACAATAACCACGCCTACCTCCCATATAACGGTAATTTTCAGAAATACGAAAACTGCGATATTTTAGTAACTACTGAAGATAATTCACTCAAAATTGACAGTTAGAATAACTTTTAGACGAGAAATAAGAATATTAATAATTTTTGAAAAATGGGCGTAGCCACGCCCACTTATAGTTACATGTGTATATTTTGGTAACCGCTGCACCAATTTCTTCCAAACTTGGCACAGTTGTTGACCNAATCGGTAAATATTGAAGCTAGTGTATTCAAAATTGATGCTTGCAACAATTCTTTACCAAGAAATACATTTATGATAAAATTTTGGAAAATGGCGTGGCACCGCCCACTTATGATCATATATGTATATATATCTCGGTAACCGTTCTATCAATTTGTACCAAACTCGGTGTGGTTATTGTNTCATTGAGAATTTGCGAAAACAACTAAAAGCACAGCTTACTAAGTATCTAAGTCCGTAAAATCGAGTACATGAGCTGTGAAAGCAAACTAAGGATATTCCTCCAGAATTTTTACAGAGATACAAATAAGGTATGCCAAATCGCATCAAGGAACTGAAACAAGCAAAAGAGTACTGAATATTGTGTTAGTAGTTCTTTTTTTCGTGAAAATTGTTAAAAAGTTCTTAAAAATATATGAGTGCAAAACTGTAACATAAGCCTTAATTTAAATTTTTGTCTGCTGTTTTTTTTTATTGTTGTTGTATTGACTTCGAATCGTTATGAGAGAGGGAGTAGGGATGTACCAACAAGAATATACAACAAAAGTAGGAAAGTCGTTAGAACTTGGAAAGATAGCGATGGCTGAAGTAAAAAGTGTTACACCATGTTACAGTTTTGCTCGTCACTGTAGGTTGATATCTTTGCCACAAATACCTTTGCTACACTACCGCCGCGGCGCGCTGGCATCTTTAACAATTTTATAGTGGTTTTACGGCAAATTACGCTCTGTTAGCCATAAATCTTACTATTTTTTGACCGCGGGATGACCAAGTTAAATAAAAGCTTATAAAAATCAGGCAATTTGCCGCTGTTGTCAGTTATAGTTTTCTTTAATTCCTCGTATTCTTTCGTTTTGAAAAATGGCAAGCTTAAACAAATATCCATTATTCTGTCGTTTATCTTTATTTCATCCATCCCTACTCTAGACAGCGCTTCAGGAAATATGTTTTGAGTCCCTTTGCGATGTTGAATATCAAAATCAAACACCTGCAGTTTAAGGCTCCATCTCGCTAATCGCCCTGAGAGGTCCTTTTGATGCATTAGCCATTTTAAGCTTGCGTGATCAGTGATCACTCTGAAGGGCAAGCCCTCCACATAAGGCCTGAATCGTTTTATGCTCAAAACTGCAGTGTAGCCTTCTAACTCCGTACTGCTGTAATTGCGCTGAGCTTTGTTTAGATTTGCAGAGATATACGCAATCGGTCGTTCGTTACCGTCCTCGTCTAGTTGGAAAACCACACCCCCACCCCGTCAGTCGAAGCAACGCACTGTATGTAAAAACGTTTGTTGAAGTCCGGATGGGTCAACACTGGGGCAGAAATGAGGCTTTGCTTTAAGCGCCCGAAAGCAGTCTTAGCGTCCTCTGTCATCGTAAACTTCTTAGTATTTTCCTTCGTGAGACAGTCGTGCAGTGGAGCTGCAATTGTATCGTAATCCCTCCCTAGGAACCTTCTGAGCTGTTTTGGGGTCTTCGGCTCTGGGAAATCCCTCACTGCTTCAATCTTTTTGGTATCTGTGCGTATGCATCTATCGCCTACCACATTGCCTAGGTACCGAACTTCGTTAAAACAAAATTTACTCTTTTCCACATTTATCGTTAGTTTGGTCTCACGCAGACATTTAGCGACCTTTTCGAGCAAACACAAATATGACGAAAATCGACAGAACAAACAAGTAAGTCGTCGAAGAAAACAAACACAGAGTCACAAAGAGAAGCGGGGATGACCTTGTCCATTAGCTTGCACATTCGTTGTGCCGCGTTGCACAAACCGAATGGCATCACCGTAAAATGGTAAAACGGTCTACCTGATATAGTGAACGCAGTCTTTTCTCTGGACTTCTTCTCAAGCGGCATTTGCCTGAAAGCGTCTTTGAGGTCTATTGCTGATACAAATCGCGTATTTTGTAGTCTGCTCAAGATCCCGCCAACGTGTGGCAGAGGGTCCGCGTCCTTCACTGTACTCTCTTTCACTTTTCTTGCGTCAAGACATAAGCGGTTTTTTGTGCCTATGCCGTAACGCAAACGTCAAGCTGTGAAGCTGTGTTTTTCTGTGATCTGTTTAAATTTTGTGTTTTATAAAGCTGTTTACGCTTATTAAAGTAAAAAATTAAAAAAAGTGTTAATAAACTTCTGGTGCACAATTTAAAGATAAGTAAAACATCAAAATTTCCCGTAAATTTGATTAATTTAACTTGATATTCTTAATTGCATGTGCCGAGTATTTTGTTTCATATAATATATTGTTGTTGGACAATTGTTTTTGTTTGTGCACATTGATTTTGCTCTCTTTGTCTTTTTGTCATTTCTGCTGTTTCATCTTTGTCACAGCTGTTTGCGTTGTGTTTATTAGGTGTCAAATATACAGTGCATTTAAAACTGTTCGCTACATAGCTTTCCAACTGATATTTACCAGCTGATTGGTTCACTGATTAATACATCGTTTTCTAAAACCCTTTTTGCTTTTTTGCTTCTAAAACCTAAAAATAAATATAATTTTAAACATGTCGTGTATTTACACCAATTGCCACGTTAAAAGCGACTCATATGTGTCATGCTGGCTCTGCGATGGGATTGCCCATATAAAATGTGCTGGTTTGAGCGGAAGAGTATTAGACGTTATTAACGAGGGTAAGGGTCTTCGTTGGTCTTGTCGAAAATGTAGATCAACCGAAGTTGATTTA